>NC_034179.2:3944736-4064136 GCF_002021735.2 Oncorhynchus kisutch | reverse complement strand
TCTCTCTTTCTGCCCCCTATCTCTCTCTCTTCTCTCTGCCCCTATCTCTCTCTCTCTCTGCCCTATCTCCTCACTCTCTTCTCTTCTCTCTCTGGCCCTTATCTCTTCTCTCCCTTTTCTGCCCCCTATTCTCTCTTCTCTTCTGCCCTATTCTCTCTCTCTCTCTCTCTCTCTCTCTCTCTCTCTCTCTCTCTCTCTCTCTCTCTCTCTCTCTCTCTCTCTGCCCCCAGCCCTCTGAGAAGTTGTGATGAAGGGGTGGTGGAACGGTTCTCTGAGGAGTTTGTTGAGAAGAGGAAGGAAGGCCTCTGGATAAGTTCCTGAAGAGAGTGGCTGGACCATCCTGTCCTGTCGTTCAACCAACACTTCAATGCATTCCTCTCTGCTAAGGTATGGGTTTGGGCAGCATACCGTATATACTCTATACCGCGGTAATTGGTAAATGGCAACCTCAATGTCAATAGTGCCATTTTTTGTGATATATATATATATATATATATATATATGTGATATATATATATATATATATTTTTTAATATTCATTTGAATATTTGTAGTTGCTTTTTAAGTAAATACCTGCAGTCAGAGCTCTAAAATGCATCCCATATATGCAACAAATTATTTTTTCAGTTGACGGGACGTTTTAATTTGGGTGCACTGTGCGACTATGGAAAAACATCTCTCAGATAATAATAAGGCTTGGTTGTACCATTGTTTCTGAATGAGAAACAAGCGAGAGCAGATTCGTTAGCGTCATGGTTACACCATTACCATGACGACAGCGATGCTGCTTTTCAACAAACCTTGCTGAAACATCTGACCCAGATTACCAGCACAGCATTTTATCTCCCTCTAGCAGATTATCAGCACAGCATTTTATCTCCCTATAGCAGATTACCAGCACAGCATTTCACATTCATAAACAATGTCGTGGGCCGTTCTGAAACTACTCACGCGTCAAAGTTGTTAACCATTTGTTGACACTTTGTTCAGCCCTGTTACCCCATTGACTAGCTAGTTAATAACCTGGTCATTTGACCCATAGAGGAAGAGGGATAGTTTCTTCAGGAAATCAATGATCACAGCAATGAATGAATGACTGATCTCTTGCATGTTGAGACAGAGAGGTGCTGTTTCACTGTCCAGACAGCATCAGATACATGGTCTACACACACTGAGACAGCATCAGATACATGGTCTACACATACTGAGACAGCATCAGATACATGGTCTACACATACTGAGACAGCATCAGATACATGGTCTACACACACTGAGACATTCTTCTCTTCTACCATGAAACTCTTCCCGGGTCCGTAAAATACAAGAGATGTGTTTTCTGCCAATATACCAGATAAAATAATGGTTAATAAACAACTCTTAAGTGGACCACATGATGTTTCTGCTGTTAGACCTACTGGTAGCTGGCGATCTGCCCGTTGAAGACCCCAGATCTAGCTGGTTAGCTTAGCTGGCGATCTGCCCGTTGAAGACCCCTGATCTAGCTGGTTAGCTTAGCTGGCGATCTGCCCGTTGAAGACCCCTGATCTAGCTGGTTAGCTTAGCTGGCGATCTGCCTGTTGAAGACCCTTCATCTAGCTGGTTAGCTTAGCTGGCGATCTGCCCGTTGAAGACCCCAGATCTAGCTGGTTAGCTTAGCTGGCGATCTGCCCGTTGAAGACCCCAGATCTAGCTGGTTAGCTTAGCTGGCAATCTGCCTTTTGAAGACCCCAGATCTAGCTGGTTAGCTTAGCTGGCAATCTGCTCATTGAAGACCCCAGATCTAGCTGGTTAGCTTAGCTGGCAATCTGCTTGTTGAAGACCCCTGATCTAGCTGGTTAGCTTAGCTGGCGATCTGCCCGTTGAAGACCCCTGATCTAGCTGGTTAGCTTAGCTGGCGATCTGCCCGTTGAAGACCCCTGATCTAGCTGGTTAGCTTAGCTGGCGATCTGCCTGTTGAAGACCCTTCATCTAGCTGGTTAGCTTAGCTGGCGATCTGCCCGTTGAAGACCCCAGATCTAGCTGGTTAGCTTAGCTGGCGATCTGCCCGTTGAAGACCCCAGATCTAGCTGGTTAGCTTAGCTGGCAATCTGCCTTTTGAAGACCCCAGATCTAGCTGGTTAGCTTAGCTGGCAATCTGCTCATTGAAGACCCCAGATCTAGCTGGTTAGCTTAGCTGGCAATCTGCTTGTTGAAGACCCCTGATCTAGCTGGTTAGCTTAGCTGGCGATCTGCCCGTTGAAGACCCCTGATCTAGCTGGTTAGCTTAGCTGGTGATCTGCCCGTTGAAGACCCCTTATCTAGCTGGTTAGTTTAGCTGGCGATCTGCCCGTCGAAGACCCCAGATCTAGCTGGTTAGCTTAGCTGGCGATCTGCCCGTTGAAGACCCCTGATCTAGCTGGTTAGCTTAGCTGGCGATCTGCCCGTTGAAGACCCCTGATCTAGCTGGTTAGCTTAGCTGGCGATCTGCCTGTTGAAGACACCTGATCTAGCTGGTTAGCTTAGCTGGCGATCTGCCTGTTGAAGACCCTTCATCTAGCTGGTTAGCTTAGCTGGCGATCTGCCCGTTGAAGACCCCAGATCTAGCTGGTTAGCTTAGCTGGCGATCTGCCCGTTGAAGACCCCAGATCTAGCTGGTTAGCTTAGCTGGCAATCTGCCTGTTGAAGACCCCAGATCTAGCTGGTTAGCTTAGCTGGCAATCTGCCTGTTGAAGACCCCTGATCTAGCTGGTTAGCTTAGCTGGCAATCTGCTTGTTGAAGACCCCTGATCTAGCTGGTTAGCTTAGCTGGCGATCTGCTCATTGAAGACCCCTGATCTAGCTGGTTAGTTTAGCTGGCAATCTGCCTGTTGAAGACCCCAGATCTAGCTGGTTAGCTTAGCTGGCAATCTGCTTGTTGAAGACCCCTGATCTAGCTGGTTAGCTTAGCTGGCGATCTGCCCGTTGAAGACCCCTGATCTAGCTGGTTAGCTTAGCTGGTGATCTGCCCGTTGAAGACCCCTGATCTAGCTGGTTAGTTTAGCTGGCGATCTGCCCGTCGAAGACCCCTGATCTAGCTGGTTAGCTTAGCTGGCGATCTGCCCGTTGAAGACACCTGATCTAGCTGGTTAGTTTAGCTGGCGATCTGCCCATTGAAGACCCCAGATCTAGCTGGTTAGCTTAGCTGGCGATCTGCCCGTTGAAGACCCCTGATCTAGCTGGTTAGCTTAGCTGGCGATCTGCCCGTTGAAGACCCCTGATCTAGCTGGTTAGTTTAGCTGGCGATCTGCCTGTTGAAGACCCCAGATCTAGCTGGTTAGCTTCTTGCTGAATCAAACACCTCTTGGTAACACCAGAGAATCCCCTCCTGGATCAAGAGCCTTGCTATCTAATATTAGTATTTTTGCGTACAGCATTTTCAAGTTACTTATTGTAATTTTATGAGCCGGAATGTCTGTCCTGCGAATAGCTTATGTCAAGAGACGGCATAAAATCCCTCTTCTGACACCAGTGTAGAGAACAGCAGGGCAGGGAAACGAAACCGGGTCGCTGGTGTGAAAGATCACATGTAGCTCAGTTGGTAGAGCATGGTTCTTGCAACACCAGGGTTGTGGATTCGATTCCAAATGGGGACCAGTATGAAAATGTATGTACTCACTACTATGTCGCTTTGGATAAAAGTCACTGCTAAATGGCATATTCTTCTAATCTGAACAAAAATATAAACGCTGAGCTGAAATAAAAGATCCCAGAAATGTTCCATACTCACAAAAATCTTATTTCCCCAAAAATGTGTGAAGACATTTGTTAATCCATCCACCTGACAGGTGTGGCATATCAACAAGCAGATTAAACAGCATGATCATTACACAGGTGGACCTTGTACTGGGGACAATAAAATGGCACTTTAAAATGTTTTGTCACACAACACAATGCCACAGATGTCTCAAGTTTTCAGGGAGCGTGCAATTGGCATGCTGACTGCTGGAATGTTCACCAGAGCTGTTGCCAGAGAATTTTATGTTTTCGAGAATTTGGCAGTACGTCCAACCGGCCTCAAAACCGCAGAACGCGTGTAACCACGCCAGCCCAGGACCTCCACATCCGGCTACTTAACCTGCGGGATCGTCTGAGACCAGCCACCCGGACAGCTGATGAAACTGGGTTTGCTCAACCGAAGAATTTCTACACAAACTGTTAGAAACCGTCTCAGGGAAGCTCACCTGCTCGTCCTTCTCACCAGGGTTTTGACCTGACTGCAGTTCGGCATCATAACAGACTTCAGTGGGTAAATGCTCCCCTTTGATGGCCAGTGGAACACTGGAGAAGTGTGCTCATCACGGATTCATCCCGGTTTTCAACTGTACCGGGGAGATGGCAGACCGTGTATATGGCGTCGTGTGGGTTCGAGAGGTTTGCTGATGTCAACGTTGTGAACAGGTTATGGGAAAGCATAAGCTATGGACAACGAACACAATTGCATTTTATTGATGGCAATTTGAAAGCACGGAGATACCGTGATGAGATCCTGAGGTCTGTTGTCGTGCCATTCATCCTCCTCCATCACCTCATGTTTCAGCATGATAATGCATTTCACAAGGATCTGTACACAATTCCTGTAAGCTGAAAATGTCCCAGTTCTTCCTGCATACTCAAGACATGTCACCCATTAAGCATGTTTGGGATGCTCTGGATCTACATGTACGACAGCGCATTCCAGTACCCGCCAATATCCAGAAACGGATCAACTCTATGCGAAGGAGATGTCTCGCTGAATGAGGGAAACTGGTTGTCACCAGATACTGACTGGTTTTCTGATCCACACCCCTTTTTTTAAAGGTATCTGTGACCTACAGATGCATAGCTGCATTCCCAGTCATCTGAAATCTATAGATTAGGGCATGAATTGACTGATTTCCTTATATGAAATGTAACTCAGTAAAATTGTTGCATGTTGAGTTTTATATTTTTTGCTATGTTCTTCTGAAATGTTTGCAATGCACTCATTAGCATTTAGCTAGCATTCGCTATGGGATTTACGTGTACTTGTTAGCATTACTAACCTTAGGATTACAGAGGCTCAGTGGGGTTTGAAAATATTACTGGTATTACCGGTATTACTGAATATCCCGGTTATGGCACAAGATCGGTATGAAGGTATGACAATCTGGATACGCATAGTATGTTAGATAGGAGAGAAATTACTGCAAATACTGTATGCATTTCTGACTCATACCTTGAAGGAATCTCCAATCAAAGTCTCTGAGACATTTGTTGGTGTAATGTTGTAACAGTGGTAAACAAGGCTCTAACCGTTGTGTATTGTGTATGTTGTGTTTAACCTGCATTTCTCCCCAGGACCTGAATAAGAGACAAGGCTCTAACCGTTGTGGTTTCTCCTCAGGACCTGAATAAGAGACAAGGCTGTAACCGTTGTGGTTTCTCCTCAGGACCTGAATAAGAAACAAGGCTCTAACCGTTGTGGTTTCTCCTCAGGACCTGAATAAGAAACAAGGCTCTAACCGTTGTGGTTTCTCCTCAGGACCTGAATAAGAGACAAGGCTCTAACCGTTGTGGTTTCTCCTCAGGACCTGAATAAGAGACGAGACTCTAACCGTTGTGGTTTCTCCTCAGGACCTGAATAAGAAACAAGGCTCTAACCGTTGTGGTTTCTCCTCAGGACCTGAATAAGAAACAAGGCTCTAACCGTTGTGGTTTCTCCTCAGGACCTGAATAAGAGACAAGGCTCTAACCGTTGTGGTTTCTCCTCAGGACCTGAATAAGAGACGAGACTCTAACCGTTGTGGTTTCTCCTCAGGACCTGAATAAGAAACAAGGCTCTAACCGTTGTAGTTTCTCCTCAGGACCTGAATAAGAGACAAGACTCTAACCGTTGTGGTTTCTCCTCAGGACCTGAATAAGAGACAAGGCTCTAACAGTTGTGGTTTCTCCCCAGGACCTGAATAAGAGACAAGGCCTAGCCCTGCTCTCTAAGATGGGGGAGTCGGTGAAGTACGTGACAGGAGGGTACAAGCTGAGGGGCCGACCCGTGGAGTTTTCTGCTATGGGAGACTACCTGGATATGTTCACACAGAAGCTGGGTACTATCGACAGGATAGCACAGAGAATCATCAAAGAACAGTCAGGTGGGTAACGGTGGTTATTGCTGGGTCACTCTTTTCTGTTCTGTGTTACCAAATTCAATTGTATTGGTCACATACACATAGTTAGCAGATGTTAATCCGACAGTAGCGAAATGCTTGTGCTTCTAGTTCCGACCGTGCAGTAATATCTAACAAGTAATCTAACAATTTCACAACAACTACCTTATACATACAAGTGTAAAGGAATGAATAAGAATATGTACATATAAATATATGGATGAGCGATGGCCGAACGGCATAGGCAAGATGCAGTAGATGGTATAGAGTACAGTATATACATATGAGATGAGTAATGTACATTATGTAAACATGATATAAAGTGGCATTGTTTAAAGTGGCTAGTGATAAATGTATTACATCCTATTATTAAAGTGGCTGGAGATGAGTCAGTATGTTGGCAGCAGCCACTCAATGTTAGTGGTGGCTGTTTAACAGCCTGATGGCCTTGAGATAGAAGCTGTTTTTTCAGTCTCTCGGCCCCTGCTTGGATGCACCCGTACTGACCTCGCCTTCTGGATGATAGCGGGGTGAACAGGCAGTGGCTCAGTTAGTTGTTGTCCTTGATGATCTTTTTGGGCTTCCTCAGACATCGGGTGTTGTAGGTGTCCTGGAGGGCAGGTAGTTTGCCACCGGTGATGCGTTGTGCAGACCTCACTACCCTCTGGAGAGCCTTACGGTTGTGGGCGGAGCAGTTGCCGTACCAGGCGGTGATACAGCCCGACAGGATGCTCTCGATTGTGCATCTGTAGAAGTTTGTGAGGGTTTTAGGTGACGAGCCAAATTTCTTCAGCCTCCTGAGGTTGAAGAGGCGCTGTTGCGCCTTCTTCACCACGCTGTCTGTATGCGTGGACCATTTCAGTTAGTCCGTGATGTGTACACCGAGGAACTTAAAACTTTCCACCCTCTCCACTACTGTCCCATCTCTGCCTGACTCTGTGTTAGTGACTCCCTTATATATGTGTGTGTGTGTGTGTGTGTGTGTGTGTGTGTGTGTGTGTGTGTGTGTGTGCAACGTGTTTAAGAAGAAGTCTGCACAAGAATATTAAACAAACAAACATTTGACCAACTGGGGACATTTTGTTGGTCCCCACAGGGTCAAATGCTATTTCTAGGGGGTTTAAGGTTAGAATTAGTGTCAGGGTTAGAATTACGATAAGGGTTAGGAGCCAGGGTTAGGGGCCAGAGTGAGGTTTTTGGGTTAGGGTAAGAGTGCAGGTTATGGGTTAGGGAAAATAGGATTTGGAATAGGACTGAATTGTGTGTACTCACAAGGTTAGCTGTACAAGACGTGTGTGTGTGTGTGTGTGTGTTTACGGTCCTGTCTAACCTGGGCGGTGACTGTCCCCTTCTCTATCCTGTCTCTGACTACTGTGTCCCTCCTCCACTGTGTATTCACAGAGTACCAGGTAGAGCTGCGTGAGTACGGTCCTGTCTACACTACCTGGGCGTTGTCGGAGGCGGAGCTACAGGGGCCTCTGGAGGGCGTGGCCAGCTGCATGGCTAACTGCTCCAGCGCCCTGGACGAACTCACCCAGGACATGAGCGAAGACTTCCTGCCCGTGCTCCGAGAATACGTCCTCTATATCGAGTCCATGAAGGTACAGTAGAATACATCCTCTATATCGAGTCCATGAAGGTACGGTAGAATATGTCCTCTATATCGAGTCCATGAAGGTACGGTAGAATACGTCCTCTATATCGAGTCCATGAAGGTACGGTAGAATACGTCCTCTATATCGAGTCCATGAAGGTACGGTAGAATACGTCCTCTATATCGAGTCCATGAAGGTACGGTAGAATACGTCCTCTATATCGAGTCCATGAAGGTACGGTAGAATACGTCCTCTATATCGAGTCCATGAAGGTACGGTAGAATACGTCCTCTATATCGAGTCCATGAAGGTACGGTAGAATACGTCCTCTATATCGAGTCCATGAAGGTACGGTAGAATGATTCCATGATGATACGGTAGAATGATTCCATGATGATACGGTAGAATGATTCCATGATGATACGGTAGAATGATTCCATGATGATACGGTAGAATGATTCCATGATGATACGGTAGAATGATTCCATGATGATACGGTAGAACGATTCCATGATGATTCGGTAGAATGATTCCATGATGATACGGTAGAATGATTCCATGATGATACGGTAGAATGATTCCATGATGATACGGTAGAATGATTCCATGATGATACGGTAGAACGATTCCATGATGATACGGTAGAACGATTCCATGATGGTAGAATACAGTAAAATACAGTGTGTTTGTGATATAACTTTTAACGAAAAATATTCCGATATCCTTCACTGACCAAACTGCATTTTTAAATTTTTTTTACTACTCTTTCTACTGAGTGGAGAATCATGATTCGTGTTTCTGAGTGACTTGGTTATTCATTTAACCTGCTGGCTGCATTGAATTCTACAGCAGGATCCACTGTAATAGTGAAGGTGTAAACTTGGCAGTAGAAAATCTTAACAGTATATTTGACCTCTCAGCTTCCCTAAAAATCTCAAATAGAAAACTGAAGAAAATGAACAACAATGACAAATGGTTTAATGAAGAATGCAAAAAATCTAAGAAAGAAATTGAGAAACCTGTCCAACCAAAAAAGCTGTGAACGATCTGAGAGACAAGGCAAGAAGGGCATTCTATGCCATCAAAAGGAACATGCATTTCAACATACCAATCAGGATCTGGCTAAAAATACTTGAATCAGTCATAGAGCCCATTACCCTTTACGGTTGTGAGGTCTGGGGTCCGCTCACCAACCAAGACTTCACAAAATGGGACAAACACCAATTTGAGACTCTGCATGCAGAATTCCGCAAAAATATCCTCTGTGTACAACGTAGAACACCAAATAATGCATGCAGAGCAGAATTTGGCCGATACCCACTCATGATCAAAATCCAGAAAAGAGCTGTTCAATTCTACAACCACCTAAAAGGAAGCGATTCCCAAACCTTCCATAACAAAGCCATCACCTACAGAGAGATGAACCTGGAGAAGAGTCCCTTAAGCAAGCTGGTCCTGGGGCTCTGTTCAGAAACACAAACACACCCTACAGAGCCTCAGGACAGCAACACAATTAGACCCAACCAAATCATGAGAAAACAAAAAGATAATTACTTGACACATTGGAAAGAATTAACACAAAAACAGAGCAAACTAGAATGCTATTTGGCCCTACACAGAGAGTACACAGCGGCAGAATACCTGACCACTGTGACTGACCCAAAATTAAGGAAAGCTTTGACTATATACAGACTTAGTGAGCATAGCCTTGCTATTGACAAAGGCCGCCATAAACAGACATGGCTCTCAAGAGAAGACAGGCTATGTGCTCACTGCCCACAAAATGAGGTGGAAACTGAGCTGCACTTCCTAACCTCCTGCCCAATGTATGACCATATTAGAGAGACATATTTCCCTCAGATTACACAGATCCACAAAGAATTCGAAACAAATCCAATTTTGATAAACTCCCATATCTACTGGGTGAAATTCCACCCATGTGCCATCACAGCAGCAAGATTTGTGACCTGTTGCCACGAGAACAGGGCAACCAGTGAAGAACACACACCATTGTAAATACAACCCATATTTATGCTTATTTATTTTATCTTGTGTCCTTTAACCATTTGTACATTGTTAAAACACTGTATATATATATAATATGACATTTGTAATGTCTTTACTGTTTTGAAACTTCTGTATGTGTAATGTTTACTGTTAATTTTTGTTGTTTTTCACTTTATATATTCACTTTGTATGTTGTCTACCTCACTTGCTTTGGCAATGTTAACACATGTTTCCCATGCCAATAAAGCCCTTGAATTGAATTGAATTGAGAGGGAGAGAGGGAGAATGAGTCTAACTAAAAGAGAGAGAGGGCGAGAGGGAGAATGAGTCTAACTAAAAGAGAGAGAGGGAGAGAGGGAGAATGAGTCTAACTAAAAGAGAGAGAGGGAGAGAGGGAGAAATTCCACCCATGTGCCATCACAGCAGCAAGATTTGTGACCTGTTGCCACGAGAAAAGGGCAACCAGTGAAGAACACACACCATTGTAAATACAACCCATATTTATGCTTATTTATTTTCCCTTGTGTACCATTAACCATTTGTACATTGTTACAACACTGTGTATATATATATATATAATATACACAGGCACTATAATATGACATTTGTATTGTTTTTAAACTTCTGTATGTGTAATGTTTACTGTTAATTTCTATTGTTTACTTCACTTTGTATATTATCTACCTCACTTGCTTTGGCAATGTTAACATATGTTTCCCATGCCAATAAAGCCCCTTGAATTGAATTGAATTAATACGCTGTGTTCAGCGGCGCCGGAGACGTGCTCAGTCTCCTCCTATCACAGCCATTAAATACTGTAACTGTACTGTTCTAAAGTCACCATTGACCTCATGGGGCGGCAGGTAGCCTAGTGGTTAGAGCGTTGGGCCAGTAACCGAAAGGTTGCAAGATCGAATCTCAGAGCTGACAAGGTAAAAATCAGTCGTTCTGCCCCTGAACAAGGCAGTTAACCCATTGTTCCTAGGCTGTCATTGAAAAAACTGACTTGCCTAGTTAAATAAAGGTAAAATGAAAAAAAAAAAAAAAAAAAAAACGGTTTCTTTCCTCTCCGGCAACTGAGTTAGGAAGGATGCCTGAATCTTTGTAGTGACTGGGTCTATTGACACACCATCTAAAGTGTAATAATTAATAATAATTAATAACTTAATAACTTCATCATGCTCAAAGGGATGTTCAATATCTGCTTTTAAAATAAAATAAATGTTTTGCTTTTACCCTTCTTTGGGAGACATTGAAAATTTAAGAAAAAACCTCCCTGGTCTTTGTGGTTGAATTTGTGGTTGTAATTCACTGCTTGACTTTATGGACTTTACAGATTATTGTGTGGTACAGGAAGTCATTCAAAAGTAACGTTAAACTTGTGATTTTGTGAAGAACGTATTCTGGCCACAACAAAGAGGTTAAATATTTATTAAGAGACATTTCGGCTTTTCATTTTTTATTTAATTCGTCAAAATTGTGAAAAACATAATTCCACTTTGACATTATTGGGTACTGTACTGTATGTTGGCCAGTAATCGTTTGCATTTGAATCCATTTTAAAATTCTGTAACACAACAGCATGTGGAAACAGCCAAAGGGGTGAGAATACTTCCTGAAGGCACATATTTCAGTCAGATGGCTTTTCAGCCTGGAAAAGTCTGGTTTTCTCTCTTCTCTCTCACACTCTCTCTCTTTCTCTCTCTTCTCTCTCTCTCTTCTCTCTCACACTCTCTCTCTTTCTCTCTCTTCTCTCTCTCTCTCTTTCCCTCTCTTTCCCCCTCTCTCTCTACTTCTCTCTCTCTCTCTAGTTCT
The DNA here is from genome assembly GCF_002021735.2 of Oncorhynchus kisutch. Taxonomy (NCBI): domain Eukaryota; kingdom Metazoa; phylum Chordata; class Actinopteri; order Salmoniformes; family Salmonidae; genus Oncorhynchus; species Oncorhynchus kisutch. The sequence goes on along the minus strand of NC_034179.2, from coordinate 4,052,582 downwards.
CTCTCTCACTCTCTCTCTACTCTCTCGCTCTCTCTCTCTCTCTCTCTCTCTCTCTCTCTACTTCTCTCTCTCTCTTCTCTCTCTCTCTTCTCTTCTTCTTCTCTTCTCTTCTCTCTCTTCTCTTCTCTTCTCTTCTCTTCTCTTCTCTTCTCTTCTCTTTCTCTCTTCTCTTCTCTTCTCTTCTCTTCTCTTCTCTTCTCTTCTCTTTCTCTCTCTTTCTCTTCTCTTCTCTTCTCTTTCTCTTCTCTTCTCTTCTCTTCTCTCTTCTCTTCTCTTCTCTTTCTCTCTTCTCTTCTCTCTTCTCTTCTCTCTTCTCTTCTCTTCTCTTCTCTTCTCTTCTCTTCTCTTCTCTTCTCTTCTCTTCTCTCTCTTCTCTTCTCTTCTCTTCTCTTCTCTTCTCTTCTTCTCTTCTCTTCTCTTCTCTTCTCTTCTCTTCTCTTCTTCTTCTCTTCTCTTCTCTTCTCTTCTCTTTCTCTTCTCTTCTCTTCTCTTCTCTTCTTCTTCTCTTCTCTTCTCTTCTTTCTCTTCTCTTCTTTCTCTTCTCTTCTCTTCTCTTCTCTTCTCTCTCTTCTCTTCTCTTCTCTTCTCTTCTCTTCTCTTCTCTTCTCTTCTCTTCTCTTCTCTTCTCTTCTCTTCTCTCTCTCTTCTCTTCTCTTCTCTTCTCTTCTCTTCTCTTCTCTTCTCTTCTCTTCTCTCTCTCTTTCTCTTCTCTTCTCCTTCTCTTCTCTTCTCTTCTCTTCTCTTCTCTTCTCTTCTCTTCTCTTCTCTTCTCTTCTCTTCTCTTCTCTTCTCTTCTCTTCTCTTCTCTTCTCTTCTCTTCTCTTCTCTTCTCTTCTCTTCTCTTCTCTTCTCTTTCTTCTCTTCTCTTCTCTTCTCTTTCTCTTCTCTTCTCTTCTCTTCTCTTCTCTTCTCTTCTCTTCTCTTCTCTTCTCTTCTCTTCTCTTCTCTTCTCTTCTCTTCTCTTCTCTTCTCTTCTCTTCTCTTCTCTCTCTAAAGTCCTCCCAGACTGCTGAGGAAAGCAAGACTTTCACCACATCAGGATGTGTCGCTTCCTCTTTCCCTAGAATTACTTTTGCTGACCAGTCATGTTTGTGTTGAGACAGAATGAGAGCTGGCTTGGGGTTTAGGGTTTCTTCAGGCACTACAATTTGGTGTTTATCTCAGATTTTCACTTCCACCCATTCTAACCCTAACTTATCATTGTTTAAGTTTAGATTGGTATATCAAACAAAAGAACAAAATATATACCAGTGCCTGCGAAAGTATTCAGACCCCTTGGGTTTCTTATTGTTTTATTGTGCTACAAAGTGGGATTAAAATGGAATAATAATTGTCCGTTTTTGTTAACAGTATACACAAAATACTTCAAATTTAAAGATTCATAAAAAATGTAATAACTAATATAATCATTGCATATTTAGCACCATTGTTTAGGCAAATTAGTTCAGGAGTAAAATGTGACTTAACAAATCACATACGTTATAAAAATCTAATAAAATTTGATTTGTCACATGCGCCAAATACAACAGTGAAATGCTTACTAACAAGCCCTTAACCAACGATGGCATTTTAAGAAGAAAAAAAGATAACAGTAGCGAGGCTATATACAGGGTATTACGGTACAGAGTCAATGTGGAGGCTATATACAGGGTATTACGGTACAGAGTCAATGTGGAGGCTATATACAGGGTATTACGGTACAGAGTCAATGTGGAGGCTATATACAGGGTATTACGGTACAGAGTCAATGTGGAGGCTATATACAGGGTGTTACGGTACAGAGTCAATGTGGAGGTTATATACAGGGTATTACGGTACAGAGTCAATGTGGAGACTATATACAGGGTATTACGGTACAGAGTCAATGTGGAGGCTATATACAGGGTATTACGGTACAGAGTCAATGTGGAGGCTATATACAGGGTATTACGGTACAGAGTCAATGTGGAGGCTATATACAGGGTATTACGGTACAGAGTCAATGTGGAGGCTATATACAGGGTGTTATGGTACAGAGTCAACGTGGAGGTTATATACAGGGTATTACGGTACAGAGTCAATGTGGAGGCTATATTCAGGGGTACCGGTACAGAGTATATACTGGGGGCACCGGTTAGTTGAGGTAATTGAGGTAATATGTAGGTAAAGTGGCTATGAATGGATAATAAACAGTAATACTGCCACAACATTAAAAAAAACATAGCGCTGGCAGAGGGAGGGGGGGATTGTGCCCCCTGTGTGCCTCCCGGTAATACCATATATCCCAGGATGGCACAGGTATGGTATGAAGGTACGGACATCTAAAATATTGTACAATCCAGGTGTGCATAGCTCTTGCCCAAATAGACTCACAGCTGTAATTACTGACAAAGGTGTCTGTAACAGGGAGATGAATGCAACAGCAATATTTAAAGTTTGACATTTTTATTCATCAACATACTTTTTTGCAAGTCACTGTACATGTTATTTTTTATTTGAGATGAAAACAGATATTAAATGATGATTAAAACTATGATTTAATTATGAAGACTAGATTGCAATGATGAGCATAATGAATGGCTCCAGTGCTTTTAGTAGTGTCAGTCTAAGTGAGAGATCTGATGCAGAGGGTGTATGAACCACAACCATTCTGGGCTGCCTTGTGGCTGTAGCAGTCTGGCCTCTCTCTGCAGCAGGCTGCTAACATCTCTGACGTGTTGTTCTAAAGGAGAGGGACTGTGGTTTATATACACAGTCCCTGTATATTTAGGGACTGTGGTTTATATTTAGGCGGGTGTGTTTCTGTTCTGCCAGATTGTACTGAAGAAGAGGGATAACATCCAGGCTGAATACGAGGCTAAACTGGAAGCTGCTGCCTTCCGGAAAGAGGAAAGAGCATCATGCACAGTGAGTCTACTGAACTATTACCTGGTCTCAGATCTGTTTGGTTTTACCAACTCTACTGAACTATAACCTAGCCTGGTGTTTTTGTTTCTTCGAACTCCTATGGTTATTTCCTAGCCTGGTCTCAGATATTTTTGTGCTGTCTATATGGTCATTACCTAGCTATAACAATGTACTTACAATTTGATTTGATTTACTTACAATTCTGTATACTGTCAATGCTAATGCGAACGAGCTATGTTTTTCCCTAACTATTCATTTAGACTATTTTTGCATAATGCTATGCCCATTGTAACTTGTTCAGAGCGTAGCCATATGCCCTCTAGTGCCTTGCTTAGTTCTGTTCCCTGTCCCCTCCCTACAGCAGGTGCTTAGTTCTGTTCCCTGTCCCCTCCCTACAGCAGGTGCTTAGTTCTGTTCCCTGTCCCCTCCCTACAGCAGGTGCTTAGTTCTGTTCCCTGTCCCCTCCCTACAGCAGGTGTTTAGTTCTGTTCCCTGTCCCCTCCCTACAGCAGGTGTTTAGTTCTGTTTCCTGTCCCCTCCCTACAGCAGGTGTTTAATTCTGTCCCCTCCCTACAGCAGGTGTTTAATTCTGTCCCCTCCCTACAGCAGGTGTTTAGTTCTATCCCCTCCCTACAGCAGGTGTTTAGTTCTGTGTCCTGTCCCCTCCCTGCAGCAGGTGTTTAGTTCTGTTTCCTGTCCCCTCTCTACAGCAGGTGTTTAGTTCTGTTTCCTGTCCCCTCCCTACAGCAGGTGTTTAGTTCTGTTTCCTGTCCCCTCCCTGCAGCAGGTGTTTAGTTCTGTTCCCTGTCCCCTCCCCACAGCAGGTGTTTAGTTCTGTCCCCTCCCTACAGCAGGTGTTTAGTTCTATCCCCTCCCTACAGCAGGTGTTTAGTTCTGTGTCCTGTCCCCTCCCTACAGCAGGTGTTTAGTTCTGTTTCCTGTCCCCTCCCTACAGCAGGTGTTTAGTTCTGTTTCCTGTCCCCTCCCTACAGCAGGTGTTTAGTTCTGTGTCCTGTCCCCTCCCTGCAGCAGGTGTTTAGTTCTGTTCCCTGTCCCCTCCCTACAGCAGGTGTTTAGTTCTGTGTCCTGTCCCCTCCCTACAGCAGGTGTTTAGTTCTGTTCCCTGTCCCCTCCCTACAGCAGGTGTTTAGTTCTGTTTCCTGTCCCCTCCCTACAGCAGGTGTTTAGTTCTGTCCCCTCCCTACAGCAGGTGTTTAGTTCTGTGTCCTGTCCCCTCCCTACAGCAGGTGTTTAGTTCTGTTCCCTGTCCCCTCCCTACAGCAGGTGTTTAGTTCTGTTTCCTGTCCCCTCCCTACAGCAGGTGTTTAATTCTGTCCCCTCCCTACAGCAGGTGTTTAATTCTGTCCCCTCCCTACAGCAGGTGTTTAATTCTGTCCCCTCCCTACAGCAGGTGTTTAGTTCTATCCCCTCCCTACAGCAGGTGTTTAGTTCTGTGTCCTGTCCCCTCCCTGCAGCAGGTGTTTAGTTCTGTTTCCTGTCCCCTCTCTACAGCAGGTGTTTAGTTCTGTTTCCTGTCCCCTCCCTACAGCAGGTGTTTAGTTCTGTTTCCTGTCCCCTCCCTACAGCAGGTGTTTAGTTCTGTTTCCTGTCCCCTCCCTGCAGCAGGTGTTTAGTTCTGTTCCCTGTCCCCTCCCTACAGCAGGTGTTTAGTTCTATCCCCTCCCTACAGCAGGTGTTTAGTTCTGTGTCCTGTCCCCTCCCTGCAGCAGGTGTTTAGTTCTGTTTCCTGTCCCCTCCCTACAGCAGGTGTTTAGTTCTGTTTCCTGTCCCCTCCCTACAGCAGGTGTTTAGTTCTGTTCCCTGTCCCCTCCCTACAGCAGGTGTTTAGTTCTGTTTCCTGTCCCCTCCCTACAGCAGGTGTTTAGTTCTGTCCCCTCCCTACAGCAGGTGTTTAGTTCTGTGTCCTGTCCCCTCCCTGCAGCAGGTGTTTAGTTCTGTGTCCTGTCCCCTCCCTACAGCAGGTGTTTAGTTCTGTCCCCTCCCTGCAGCAGGTGTTTAGTTCTGTGTCCTGTCCCCTCCCTACAGCAGGTGTTTAGTTCTGTGTCCTGTCCCCTCCCTACAGCAGGTGTTTAGTTCTACTCCCTGTCCCCTCCCTACAGCAGGTGTTTAGTTCTGTTCCCTGTCCCCTCCCTACAGCAGGTGTTTAGTTCTGTGTCCTGTCCCCTCCCTACAGCAGGTGTTTAGTTCTGTGTCCTGTCCCCTCCCTACAGCAGGTGTTTAGTTCTGTTTCCTGTCCCCTCCCTACAGCAGGTGTTTAGTTCTGTGTCCTGTCCCCTCCCTACAGCAGGTGTTTAGTTCTGTCCCCTCCCTACAGCAGGTGTTTAGTTCTGTTTCCTGTCCCCTCCCTACAGCAGGTGTTTAGTTCTGTTCCCTGTCCCCTCCCTACAGCAGGTGTTTAGTTCTGTTTCCTGTCCCCTCCCTACAGCAGGTGTTTAATTCTGTCCCCTCCCTACAGCAGGTGTTTAATTCTGTCCCCTCCCTACAGCAGGTGTTTAGTTCTATCCCCTCCCTACAGCAGGTGTTTAGTTCTGTGTCCTGTCCCCTCCCTACAGCAGGTGTTTAGTTCTATCCCCTCCCTACAGCAGGTGTTTAGTTCTGTGTCCTGTCCCCTCCCTGCAGCAGGTGTTTAGTTCTGTTTCCTGTCCCCTCCCTACAGCAGGTGTTTAGTTCTGTTTCCTGTCCCCTCCCTACAGCAGGTGTTTAGTTCTGTTTCCTATCCCCTCCCTACAGCAGGTTTTTAGTTCTGTTTCCTGTCCCCTCCCTACAGCAGGTGTTTAGTTCTGTTTCCTGTCCACTCCCTGCAGCAGGTGTTTAGTTCTGTGTCCTGTCCCCTCCCTGCAGCAGGTGTTTAGTTCTGTTCCCTGTCCCCTCCCTACATCAGGTGTTTAGTTCTGTGTCCTGTCCCCTCCCTACAGCAGGTGTTTAGTTCTGTCCCCTCCCTACAGCAGGTGTTTAGTTCTGTCCCCTGTCCCCTCCCTGCAGCAGGTGTTTAGTTCTGTGTCCTGTCCCCTCCCTACAGCAGGTGTTTAGTTCTGTTTCCTGTCCCCTCCCTACAGCAGGTGTTTAGTTCTGTGTCCTGTCCCCTCCCTACAGCAGGTGTTTAGTTCTGTCCCCTCCCTACAGCAGGTGTTTAGTTCTGTTTCCTGTCCCCTCCCTACAGCAGGTGTTTAGTTCTGTTTCCTGTCCCCTCCCTACAGCAGGTTTTTAATTCTGTCCCCTCCCTACAGCAGGTGTTTAATTCTGTCCCCTCCCTACAGCAGGTGTTTAGTTCTATCCCCTCCCTACAGCAGGTGTTTAGTTCTGTGTCCTGTCCCCTCCCTGCAGCAGGTGTTTAGTTCTGTTTCCTGTCCCCTCTCTACAGCAGGTGTTTAGTTCTGTTTCCTGGCCCCTCCCTACAGCAGGTGTTTAGTTCTGTTTCCTGTCCCCTCCCTACAGCAGGTGTTTAGTTCTGTTTCCTGTCCCCTCCCTACAGCAGGTGTTTAGTTCTGTGTCCTGTCCCCTCCCTGCAGCAGGTGTTTAGTTCTGTTCCCTGTCCCCTCCCTACAGCAGGTGTTTAGTTCTGTGTCCTGTCCCCTCCCTACAGCAGGTGTTTAGTTCTGTTTCCTGTCCCCTCCCTACAGCAGGTGTTTAGTTCTGTCCCCTCCCTACAGCAGGTGTTTAGTTCTGTTCCCTGTCCCCTCCCTACAGCAGGTGTTTAGTTCTGTTTCCTGTCCCCTCCCTACAGCAGGTGTTTAGTTCTGTCCCCTCCCTACAGCAGGTGTTTAGTTCTGTGTCCTGTCCCCTCCCTGCAGCAGGTGTTTAGTTCTGTGTCCTGTCCCCTCCCTACAGCAGGTGTTTAGTTCTGTCCCCTCCCTGCAGCAGGTGTTTAGTTCTGTGTCCTGTCCCCTCCCTACAGCAGGTGTTTAGTTCTGTGTCCTGTCCCCTCCCTACAGCAGGTGTTTAGTTCTACTCCCTGTCCCCTCCCTACAGCAGGTGTTTAGTTCTGTGTCCTGTCCCCTCCCTACAGCAGGTGTTTAGTTCTGTTCCCTGCCCCTCCCTACAGCAGGTGTTTAGTTCTGTTTCCTGTCCCCTCCCTACAGCAGGTGTTTAGTTCTACTCCCTGTCCCCTCCCTACAGCAGGTGTTTAGTTCTGTCCCCTCCCTGCAGCAGGTGTTTAGTTCTGTGTCCTGTCCCCTCCCTACAGCAGGTGTTTAGTTCTGTTTCCTGTCCCCTCCCTACAGCAGGTGTTTAGTTCTGTTCCCTGTCCCCTCCCTACAGCAGGTGTTTAGTTCTGTGTCCTGTCCCCTCCCTACAGCAGGTGTTTAGTTGTGTTTCCTGTCCCCTCCCTACAGCAGGTGTTTAGTTGTGTGTCCTGTCCCCTCCCTACAGCAGGTGTTTAGTTCTGTCCCCTCCCTACAGCAGGTGTTTAGTTCTGTTTCCTGTCCCCTCCCTACAGCAGGTGTTTAGTTCTGTGTCCTGTCCCCTCCCTACAGCAGGTGTTTAGTTCTGTCCCCTCCCTACAGCAGGTGTTTAGTTCTGTCCCCTGTCCCCTCCCTACAGCAGGTATTTAGTTCTGTTTCCTGTTCCCTCCCTGCAGCAGGTGTTTAGTTCTGTGTCCTGTCCCCTCCCTACTGCAGGTGTATAGTTCTGTGTCCTGTCCCCTCCCTACAGCAGGTGTTTAGTTCTGTTTCCTGTTCCCTCCCTGCAGCAGGTGTTTATCTCTGTGTCCTGTCCCCTCCCTACTGCAGGTGTATAGTTCTGTGTCCTGTCCCCTCCCTACAGCAGGTGTTTAGTTCTGTTTCCTGTCCCCTCCCTGCAGCAGGTGTTTAGTTCTGTGCCCTCCCTACTGCAGGTGTTTAGTTCTGTTTCCTGTCCCCTCCCTACAGCAGGTGTTTAGTTCTGTGTCCTGTCCCCTCCCTACAGCAGGTGTTTAGTTCTGTCCCCTGTCCCCTCCCTACAGCAGGTGTTTAGTTCTGTGTCCTGTCCCCTCCCTACAGCAGGTGTTTAGTTCTGTGTCCTGTCCCCTCCCTACAGCAGGTGTTTAGTTCTGTTTCCTGTCCCCTCCCTACAGCAGGTGTTTAGTTCTGTTTCCTGTCCCCTCCCTACAGCAGGTGTTTAGCTCTGTTTCCTGTCCCCTCCCTACAGCAGGTGTTTAGTTCTGTTTCCTGTCCCCTCCCTACAGCAGGTGTTTAGTTCTGTTTCCTCTCCCTTTCCTACAGCAGGTGTTTAGTTCTGTCCCCTCCTTACAGCAGGTGTTTAGTTCTGTTCCCTGTCCCCTCCGTACAGCAGGTGCTTAGTTCTGTCCCCTCCCTAAAGCAGGTGCTTAGTTCTGTCCCCTCCCCACAGCAGGTGCTTAGTTCTGTCCCCTCCCTACAGCAGGTGATTAGTTCTGTCCCCTCCCTACAGCAGGTGCCTACAGACGTGGAGAAGTGCCATGACAGAGTGGAGTGTTGCAATGCTGACCTGAAGTCAGACTGGGACCGCTGGCAGAACAACAAGAGACAAGACTTCAGACAGTTACTCACTGGCATGGCAGACCACAACATCCAGTACTATGAGAAGGTAAGAGGGGAGACTACCCACTGCCTTTTGTTATAATATATATAATTGTCCCTTGCCAAAATCTTAATCCTAACCCAGCCCTTATCTCGACCCTGACCTGGTAAATGGTTTGTTTTGGTTTTCTTGGTGTAACCCAGGTGATCATAGTTCAACTAGAAGAAAATGGTCTCAGCTCTGATTTCTCTTCTAGGTCCTCCTGTAGAACCTCTACTTCATCCTGTAGAACCGCTACTTCCTCCTGTAGAACCTCTAGGTCCTCCTGTAGAACCTCTAGTTCCTCCTGTAGAACCTCTAGCTCCTCCTGTAGAACCTCTAGCTCCTCCTGTAGTAACTCCTGTAATACCTCTAGTCCCTCTTTTACCCGTAGTTCCTCTAGTCTCTCTAGTACCTCTAGCTCCTCCTGTAGAACCTCTAGCTCCTCCTGTAGAACCTCTATCTCCTCCTGTAGAATCTCTAGATCCCCTGTAGAACCTATACTTCCTCCTGTAGAACCTCTAGCTCTTCCTGTAGTAACTCCTGTAATACCTCTAGTCCCTCTTTTACCCGTAGTTCCTCTAGTCTCTCTAGTACCTCTAGTTCCTCCTGTAGAACCTCTACCTCCTCCTGTAGAACCTCTAGTTCCTCCTGTAGAACCTCTAGTTCCTCCTGTAGAACATCTACCTCCTCCTGTAGAACCTCTACTTCCTCCTGTAGTACCTCTACTTCCTCCTGTAGAACCTCTACTTCCTCCTGTAGAACCTCTAGTTCCTCCTGTAGAACCTCTACATCCCCCTGTAGAACCTATAGTTCCTCCTGTAGAACCTCTAGTTCCTCCTGTAGAACCTATAGTTCCTCTTTTACCCGTAGTTCCTCTAGTCTCTCTAGTACCTCTACTTCCTCCTGTAGAACCTCTAGGTCCTCCTGTAGAGCCTCTACTTCCTCCTGTAGAACCTCTATTCCTCCTGTAGAACCTCTAGATCCTCCTGTAGAACCTCTAGTTCCTCCTGTAGAACCTCTAGTTCCTCCTGTAGAACCTCTAGTTCCTCCTGTAGAACCTCTAGTTCCTCCTGTAGTACCTCTACTTCCTCCTGTAGAACCTCTACTTCCTCCTGTAGAACTTATAGATCCTCCTGTAGAATCTCTACTTATTGCTGTAGAACCTCTAGTTCCTCCTATAGTACCTATACATCCTCATGTAGAACCTCTAGATCCTCCTGTAGTACCTCTAGATCCTCCTGTAGAACCTATAGATCCTCCTGTAGTACCTCTAGTTCCTCCTGTAGAACCTCTAGATCCTCCTGTAGAACCTCTAGTTCCTCATGTAGAACCTCTAGTTCATCATGTAGAACCTCTACCTCCTCCTGTAGAACCTCTACATCCTCCTGTAGAACCTGTAGTTCCTCCTGTAGAACCTATAGCTCCTCATGTAGTACCTCTAGATTATCCTGTAGAACCTCTAGATCCTCCTGTAGTACCTGTAGTTCCTCCTGTAGAACCTATACTTCCTCCTGTAGAACCTATACATCCTCCTGTAGAACCTCTAGGTCCTCCTGTAGAACCTCGACTTCCTCCTGTAGAACCTCTAGTTCCTCCTGTAGAACCTCTAGATCCTCCTGTAGAACCTCTAGATCCTCCTGTAGAACCTCTAGATCCTCCTGTAGAACCTCTACTTCCTCCTGTAGAACATATAGATCCTCCTGTAGAACATATAGATCCTCCTGTTGTACCTCTAGATCCTCCTGTAGTACCTCTAGATCCTCCTGTAGAACCTCTAGATCCTCCTGTAGTACCTCTAGATCCTCCTGTAGTACCTCTGGTTCCTCCTATAGAACCTCTAGATCCTCCTGTAGAACCTATAGATCCTCCTATAGAACCTCTAGATCCTCCTGTAGAACCAAGAGATCATCCTGTAGAACCTCTAGTTCGTCCGGTTATTTCAGCCACACCCGTTGCTGACAAGTGTATAAAATCGACCACACAGCAGTGCAATCTCCATAGACAAACATTGGCAGTAGAATGGCCTGAATGAAGAGCTCTGTGACGTTCAACGTGGCACCGTCATAGGATGCCACCTTTCCAACAAGCCCTGTTAGAGCTTCCCCGGTCAACTATAAGTGCTGTTATTGTGACGTCTGGGAGTAACAATGGCTCAGCTGCGAAGTAGTAGGGATGAAGGGCACACAAGCTCACAGAATGGGACCGGTGAGCGCTGAAGCTTATGCCAGGGATGTTCTCTGTTTAGTGAGTCCTCCAGATCAGAGGCAGTAGGGATGACCAGGGATGTTCTCTGTTTAGTGAGTCCTCCAGATCAGAGGCAGTAGGGATGTTCTCTGTTTAGTGAGTCCTCCAGATCAGAGGCAGTAGGGATGTTCTCTGTTTAGTTAGTCCTCCAGATCAGAGGCAGTCGGGATGACCAGGGATGTTCTCTGTTTAGTGAGTCCTCCAGATCAGAGGCAGTAGGGATGACCAGGGATGTTCTCTGTTTAGTGAGTCCTCCAGATCAGAGGCAGTAGGGATGACCAGGGATGTTCTCTGTTTAGTGAGTCCTCCAGATCAGAGGCAGTAGGGATGACCAGGGATGTTCTCTGTTTAGTGAGTCCTCCAGATCAGAGGCAGTAGGGATGACCAGGGATGTTCTCTATTTAGTAAGTCCTCCAGATCAGAGGCAGTAGGGATGACCAGGGATGTTCTCTGTTTAGTGAGTCCTCCAGATCAGAGGCAGTAGGGATGACCAGGGATGTTCTCTGTTTAGTGAGTCCTCCAGATCAGAGGCAGTAGTGATGACCAGGGATGTTCTCTGTTTAGTGAGTCCTCCAGATCAGAGGTAGTAGGGTTGACCAGGGATGTTCTCTATTTAGTGAGTCCTCCAGATCAGAGGCAGTAGGGATGACCAGGGATGTTCTCTGTTTAGTGAGTCCTCCAGATCAGAGGCAGTAGGGATGACCAGGGATGTTCTCTGTTTAGTGAGTCCTCCAGATCAGAGGCAGTAGGGATGACCAGGGATGTTCTCTGTTTAGTGAGTCCTCCAGATCAGAGGCAGTAGGGATGACCAGGGATGTTCTCTGTTTAGTGAGTCCTCCAGATCAGAGGCAGTAGGGATGACCAGGGATGTTCTCTGTTTAGTGAGTCCTCCAGATCAGAGGCAGTAGGGATGACCAGGGATGTTCTCTGTTTAGTAAGTCCTCCAGATCAGAGGCAGTAGGGATGACCAGGGATGTTCTCTGTTTAGTGAGTCCTCCAGATCAGAGGCAGTAGGGATGACCAGGGATGTTCTCTGTTTAGTGAGTCCTCCAGATCAGAGGCAGTAGTGATGACCAGGGATGTTCTCTGTTTAGTGAGTCCTCCAGATCAGAGGTAGTAGGGTTGACCAGGGATGTTCTCTATTTAGTGAGTCCTCCAGATCAGAGGCAGTAGGGATGACCAGGGATGTTCTCTGTTTAGTGAGTCCTCCAGATCAGAGGCAGTAGGGATGACCAGGGATGTTCTCTGTTTAGTGAGTCCTCCAGATCAGAGGCAGTAGGGATGACCAGGGATGTTCTCTGTTTAGTGAGTCCTCCAGATCAGAGGCAGTAGTGATGACCAGGGATGTTCTCTGTTTAGTGAGTCCTCCAGATCAGAGGTAGTAGGGTTGACCAGGGATGTTCTCTGTTTAGTGAGTCCTCCAGATCAGAGGCAGTAGGGATGACCAGGGATGTTCTCTGTTTAGTGAGTCCTCCAGATCAGAGGCAGTAGGGATGACCAGGGATGTTCTCTGTTTAGTGAGTCCTCCAGATCAGAGGTAGTAGGGATGACCAGGGATGTTCTCTGTTTAGTGAGTCCTCCAGATCAGAGGTAGTAGGGTTGACCAGGGATGTTCTCTATTTAGTGAGTCCTCCAGATCAGAGGCAGTAGGGATGACCAGGGATGTTCTCTGTTTAGTGAGTCCTCCAGATCAGAGGCAGTAGGGATGACCAGGGATGTTCTCTGTTTAGTGAGTCCTCCAGATCAGAGGCAGTAGGGATGACCAGGGATGTTCTCTGTTTAGTGAGTCCTCCAGATCAGAGGCAGTAGTGATGACCAGGGATGTTCTCTGTTTAGTGAGTCCTCCAGATCAGAGGTAGTAGGGTTGACCAGGGATGTTCTCTATTTAGTGAGTCCTCCAGATCAGAGGCAGTAGGGATGACCAGGGATGTTCTCTGTTTAGTGAGTCCTCCAGATCAGAGGCAGTAGGGATGACCAGGGATGTTCTCTGTTTAGTGAGTCCTCCAGATCAGAGGCAGTAGGGATGACCAGGGATGTTCTCTGTTTAGTGAGTCCTCCAGATCAGAGGTAGTAGGGTTGACCAGGGATGTTCTCTATTTAGTGAGTCCTCCAGATCAGAGGCAGTAGGGATGACCAGGGATGTTCTCTGTTTAGTGAGTCCTCCAGATCAGAGGCAGTAGGGATGACCAGGGATGTTCTCTGTTTAGTGAGTCCTCCAGATCAGAGGCAGTAGGGATGACCAGGGATGTTCTCTGTTTAGTGAGTCCTCCAGATCAGAGGTAGTAGGGTTGACCAGGGATGTTCTCTGTTTAGTGAGTCCTCCAGATCAGAGGTAGTAGGGTCGACCAGGGATGTTCTCTATTTAGTGAGTCCGCCAGATCAGAGGCAGTAGGGATGACCAGGGATGTTCTCTGTTTAGTGAGTCCTCCAGATCAGAGGCAGTAGGGGTGACCAGGGATGTTCTCTGTTTAGTGAGTCCTCCAGATCAGAGGCAGTAGGGATGACCAGGGATGTTCGCTGTTTAGTGAGTCCTCCAGATCAGAGGCAGTAGGGATGACCAGGGATGTTCTCTGTTTAGTGAGTCCTCCAGATCAGAGGTAGTAGGGTTGACCAGGGATGTTCTCTATTTAGTGAGTCCGCCAGATCAGAGGCAGTAGGGATGACCAGGGATGTTCTCTGTTTAGTGAGTCCTCCAGATCAGAGGCAGTAGGGGTGACCAGGGATGTTCTCTGTTTAGTGAGTCCTCCAGATCAGAGGCAGTAGGGATGACCAGGGATGTTCGCTGTTTAGTGATTCCTCCAGATCAGAGGTAGTAGGGTTGACCAGGGATGTTCTCTATTTAGTGAGTCCTCCAGATCAGAGGCAGTAGGGATGACCAGGGATGTTCTCTGTTTAGTGAGTCCTCCAGATCAGAGGCAGTAGTGATGACCAGGGATGTTCTCTGTTTAGTGAGTCCTCCAGATCAGAGGTAGTAGGGTTGACCAGGGATGTTCTCTATTTAGTGAGTCCTCCAGATCAGAGGCAGTAGGGATGACCAGGGATGTTCTCTGTTTAGTGAGTCCTCCAGATCAGAGGCAGTAGGGATGACCAGGGATGTTCTCTGTTTAGTGAGTCCTCCAGATCAGAGGCAGTAGGGATGACCAGGGATGTTCTCTGTTTAGTGAGTCCTCCAGATCAGAGGTAGTAGGGTTGACCAGGGATGTTCTCTATTAGTGAGTCCTCCAGATCAGAGGCAGTAGGGATGACCAGGGATGTTCTCTGTTTAGTGAGTCCTCCAGATCAGAGGCAGTAGGGATGACCAGGGATGTTCTCTGTTTAGTGAGTCCTCCAGATCAGAGGCAGTAGTGATGACCAGGGATGTTCTCTGTTTAGTGAGTCCTCCAGATCAGAGGTAGTAGGGTTGACCAGGGATGTTCTCTATTTAGTGAGTCCTCCAGATCAGAGGCAGTAGGGATGACCAGGGATGTTCTCTGTTTAGTGAGTCCTCCAGATCAGAGGCAGTAGGGATGACCAGGGATGTTCTCTGTTTAGTGAGTCCTCCAGATCAGAGGCAGTAGGGATGACCAGGGATGTTCTCTGTTTAGTGAGTCCTCCAGATCAGAGGCCAGTAGTGATGACCAGGGATGTTCTCTGTTTAGTGAGTCCTCCAGATCAGAGGTAGTAGGGTTGACCAGGGATGTTCTCTATTTAGTGAGTCCTCCAGATCAGAGGCAGTAGGGATGACCAGGGATGTTCTCTGTTTAGTGAGTCCTCCAGATCAGAGGCAGTAGGGATGACCAGGGATGTTCGCTGTTTAGTGAGTCCTCCAGATCAGAGGCAGTAGGGATGACCAGGGATGTTCTCTGTTTAGTGAGTCCTCCAGATCAGAGGCAGGAGGGATGACCAGGGATGTTCTCTGTTTAGTGTGTCCTCCAGATCAGAGGCAGTAGAGATGACCAGGGATGTTCTCTCTCTCTGTCCTCTCTCTCTCTCTTGCCTCTCTCTCTCTCGCCTCTCTCTCGCCTCTCCCTCTCTCGCCTCTCCCTCTCTCGCCTCTCTCTCTCTCGCCTCTCTCTCTCTCGCCCTCTCTCTCTCTCGCCTCTCTCTCTCGCCTCTCTCTCTCTCTCTCTCGCCTCTCTCTCTCTCTCTCTCGCCTCTCTCTCTCTCTCTCTCTCGCCTCTCTCTCTCTCTCTCTCTCCTCTCTCTCTCTCTCGCCTCTCTCTCTCTCTCTCTCTCTCGCCTCTCTCTCTCTCTCTCGACTCTCTCTCTCTCTCGCTCTCTCTCTCTCTCTCCTCTCTCTCTCTCTCTCGCCTCTCTCTCTCTCTCCTCTCTCTCTCTCTCTCTCTCTGTCTCTCACTCTCTCTCCTCTCTCTCTCTCGCCTCTCTCTCTCTCTCTCGTCTCTCTCTCTCATCTCTCTCTCGTCTCTCTCTCTCATCTCTCTCTCGCCTCTCTCTCTCTCTCGCCTCTCTCTCTCGCCTCTCTCTCTCGCCTCTCTCTCTCATCTCTCTCGCCTCCCTCTCTGTCGTCTCTCTCTCTGTCGTCTCTCTCTCTCGTCTCTCTCCCTCTCTCTGTCTCCTCCCTCTCTCTGTCGCCTCTCTCTCTCTGTCGTCTCCCTCTCGTCTCTCCCTCTCTCTCGTCTCTCTCTCGTCTCTCCCTCTCTCTCGTCTCTCTCTTTCTCTGTCGCCTCTCTCCCTCTGTCCTCTCTCTCCCTCTGTCCTCTCTCTCTCTCTTCTCCCTCTCTCTCGTCTCTCTTTCTCTGTCGTCTCTCTCTCTCTCGTCTCTCTCTCTCGTCCCTCTCTCTGTCGTTTCTTTCTCTCTCGGTCTCTCTCTCTCGCTCTCTCTCCCTCTCTCTGTTGTCTCTCTCTCTCGTCTCTCTCCCTCTCTCTGTCGCCTCTCTCTCTCTGTCGTCTCCCTTTCGTCTCTCCCTCTCTCTCGTCTCTCTCTCGTCTCTCCCTCTCTCTCGTCTCTCTCTTTCTCTGTCGCCTCTCTCCCTCTGTCCTCTCTCTCCCTCTGTCCTCTCTCTCTCTCGTCTCCCTCTCTCTCGTCTCCCTCTCTCCCTCCTCTCTCTCTCGTCTCCCTCTCTCCCTCCTCTCTCTCTCGTCTCCCTCTCTCCCTCCTCTCTCTCTCGTCTCCCTCTCTCCTTCCTCTCTCTCTCTTGTGTCTCTCTCTCATCCCTCTCTCTGTCGTCTCTTTCTCTCTCTCTCGCTCTCTAACTCCTGTCCTTGTCTCGCTCTTTGTTTCAGTGCCTTGCAGCATCTCTCTCTCCCTCCCCCTCCCTCTAAATCATGTCCTCCTCTCTCCCGCTAACTCATGTCCTCCTCTCTCCCGCTAACTCATGTCCTCCTCTCTCCCTCTAAATCATGTCCTCCTCTCTTCCTCTAAATCATGTCCTCCTCTCTCCCTCTAAATCATGTCCTCCTCTCTCCCTCTAAATCATGTCCTCCTCTCTCCCTCTAAATCATGTCCTCCTCTCCCTCTAAATCATGTCCTCCTCTCCCCCGCTAACTCATGTCCTCCTCTCTCCCTCTAAATCATGTCCTCCTCTCTCCCTCTACATCATGTCCTCCTCTCTCCCTCTAAATCATGTCCTCCTCTCTCCCTCTAAATCATGTCCTCCTCTCCCCCGCTAACTCATGTCCTCCTCTCCCCCGCTAACTCATGTCCTCCTCTCCCCCGCTAACTCATGTCCTCCTCTCCCCCGCTAACTCATGTCCTCCTCTCCCCCGCTAACTCATGTCCTCCTCTCCCCCGCTAACTCAATGTCCTCCTCTCCCCCGCTAACTCATGTCCTCCTCTCTCCCTCTAAATCATGTCCTCCTCTCTCCCTCTAAATCATGTCCTCCTCTCCCCCGCTAACTCATGTCCTCCTCTCTCCCTCTCTCTCTGTTTCAGTGCCTTGCAGCGTGGGAGTCTGTCATTCCACTATTACGGGACAAGCAGCCACAGGAGACAGAAACAGAGGAAGACTGAGAGCCTGCCACTCTTCCTCTGGACATTGCATCTCAAACACTTCTCTACCTGAGTTACCGGTGTCAACAGACACTCTCTCAAAGGGATATTGCCAAGGAAATGAGCCTTTGGGTCTACAGTCAGAACTCTTTTCAGTTTTGGTGTTTTTTTTTCTTCTATTTGTGAAACCCAGTCCGTCTGACGTCTCATCTTGCCTGCTGGAACCCAGAAGAGCAGAGTGGATGGATGATATCATGTCTGTCTGGAAGGCCCATTTTGTTCCTTGTTGCACACCAAACTAGCCTTGGTCGTATTCACTAGAAACCAAACGGGGGGGGGGGGGCAGAAAGAAACCAGGAGGGACTACTTGAACTTGTCCAATGTGCACTAATGAATGTGACTCTTGACACCACAGACAGGTTGAATTCCTGTTGTAATTTTCTAGTCTGTTGAGAAATGTTTGTTGCCAATTATCCTTTTTTTATATAAACGATGCTGATCTTTGATGGTCTCTAATGGTCTCTAATGGTCTCTAATGGTCTCTAATGGTCTCTAACGGTATTCTGATGGTCTCTAACGGTATTCTGATGGTCTCTAATGGTCTCTAATGGTCTCTAATGGTCTCTAATGGTCTCTAATGGTCTCTAATGGTCTCTAATGGTCTCTAACGGTCTCTAACGGTCTCTAACGGTCTCTAATGGTCTCTAATGGTCTCTAATGGTCTCTAATGGTCTCTAATGGTCTCTAACGGTATTCTGGTGGTCTCTAATGGTCTCTAATGGTCTCTAATGGTCTCCAATGGTCTCTAATGGTCTCTAATGGTCTCTAATGGTCTCTAATGGTCTCTAACGGTATTCTGATGGTCTCTAATGGTCTCTAATGGTCTCTAATGGTCTCTAATGGTCTCTAATGGTCTCCAATGGTCTCTAATGGTCTCTAATGGTCTCTAACGGTATTCTGATGGTCTCTAATGGTCTCTAATGGTCTCTAATGGTCTCTAATGGTCTCTAATGGTATTCTAATGGTCTCTAATGGTCTCTAATGGTCTCTAATGGTCTCTAACGGTATTCTGATGGTCTCCAATGGTCTCTAATGGTCTCTAATGGTCTCCAATGGTCTCTAATGGTCTCTAATGGTCTCTAATGGTCTCTAATGGTCTCTAATGGTCTCTAATGGTATTCTAATGGTCTCTAACGGTATTCTGATGGTCTCTAATGGTCTCTAATGGTCTCTAATGGTCTCTAATGGTCTCTAATGGTCTCTAACGGTATTCTGATGGTCTCTAATGGTCTCTAATGGTCTCTAATGGTCTCTAATGGTCTCTAATGGTCTCTAATGGTCTCTAATGGTATTCTAATGGTCTCTAATGGTCTCTAATGGTCTCTAATGGTCTCTAACGGTATTCTGATGGTCTCTAATGGTCTCTAATGGTCTCTAATGGTCTCTAATGGTCTCTAATGGTCTCTAATGGTATTCTGATGGTCTCTAATGGTCTCTAATGGTATTCTGATGGTCTCAAATGGTATTCTGATGGTCTCTAATGGTCTTCTGATGGTCTCTAATGGTATTCTGATGGTCTCTAATGGTCTCTAATGGTCTCTAATGGTATTCTGATGGTCTCTAATGGTCTCTACTGGTCTCTAATGGTCTCTAATGGTATTCTGATGGTCTCTAATGGTATTCTGATGGTCTCTAATGGTCTCTAATGGTCTCTAATGGTATTCTGATGGTCTCTAATGGTCTCTACTGGTCTCTACTGGTCTCTAATGGTCTCAAATGGTATTCTGATGGTCTCTGATGGTCTCTAATGGTCTCTACTGGTCTCTAATGGTCTCTAATGGTCTTCTGATGGTCTCTAATGGTCTCTAATGGTCTCTACTGGTCTCTAATGGTCTCTAATGGTATTCTGATGGTCTCTAATGGTATTCTGATGGTCTCTAATGGTCTCTAATGGTCTCTAATGGTATTCTGATGGTCTCTAATGGTCTCTACTGGTCTCTACTGGTCTCTAATGGTCTCTAATGGTATTCTGATGGTCTCTGATGGTCTCTAATGGTCTCTACTGGTCTCTAATGGTCTCTAATGGTCTTCTGATGGTCTCTAATGGTCTTCTAATAGTCTCTAATGGTCTTCTGATTGTCTCTAATGGTCTTCTGGTGCTCTCTAATGGTCTCTAATGGTCTTCTGATTGTCTCTAGTGGTCTCTTAATGGTCTTCTGATGGTCTCTAATGGTCTCGGATGGTCTCTGATGGTCTCTAATGGTCTTATGATGGTCGCTAATGGTCTTCTGATGGTCTTCTAATGGTCTTCTGATGGTCTCTAATGGTCTCTAATGGTCTCTAATGGTCTTCTGATGGTCTCTAATGGTCTCTAATGGTCTTCTGATGGTCTCTAATGGTCTTCTGATGGTCTCTAATGGTATCTAATGGTCTCTAATGGTCTCTAATGGTCTTTGATGTAGCCTAAGGTCTCTGATGGTCTCTAATAGTCTTCGATGTAGCCTAAGGTCTCTGATGGTCTTCAATGTAGCCTAAGGTCTCTGATGGTCTCTGATGGTCTTTGATGTAGCCTAAGGTCTCTGATGGTCTTCAATGTAGCCTAACGTCTCTGATAGTCTCTAATGGTCTTCGATGTAGCCTAACGTCTCTGATGGTCTCTGATGGTCTCAAATGGTCTCTAATGGTATTCTGATGGTCTCTAATGGTCTCTACTGGTCTCTACTGGTCTCTAATGGTCTCAAATGGTATTCTGATGGTCTCTGATGGTCTCTAATGGTCTCTACTGGTCTCTAATGGTCTCTAATGGTCTTCTGATGGTCTCTAATGGTCTCTAATGGTCTCTAATGGTCTCTAATGGTCTCTAATGGTATTCTGATGGTCTCTAATGGTCTCTAATGGTCTCTAATGGTCTCTAATGGTCTCTAATGGTATTCTGATGGTCTCTAATGGTCTCTAATGGTCTCTAATGGTATTCTGATGGTCTCTAATGGTCTCTACTGGTCTCTACTGGTCTCTAATGGTCTCAAATGGTATTCTGATGGTCTCTGATGGTCTCTAAAGGTCTCTACTGGTCTCTAATGGTCTCTAATGGTCTTCTGATGGTCTCTAATGGTCTCTAATGGTCTCTAATGGTCTCTAATGGTATTCTGATGGTCTCTAATGGTCTCTACTGGTCTCTACTGGTCTCTAATGGTCTCTAATGGTATTCTGATGGTCTCTAATGGTATTCTGATGGTCTCTAATGGTCTCTAATGGTCTCTAATGGTATTCTGATGGTCTCTAATGGTCTCTACTGGTCTCTACTGGTCTCTAATGGTCTCAAATTGTATTCTGATGGTCTCTGATGGTCTCTAATGGTCTCTACTGGTCTCTAATGGTCTCCAATGGTCTCTAATGGTATTCTGATGGTCTCTAATGGTATTCTGATGGTCTCTAATGGTCTCTAATGGTCTCTAATGGTATTCTGATGGTCTCTAATGGTCTCTACTGGTCTCTACTGGTCTCTAATGGTCTCTAATGGTATTCTGATGGTCTCTGATGGTCTCTAATGGTCTCTACTGGTCTCTAATGGTCTCTAATGGTCTTCTGATGGTCTCTAATGGTCTTCTAATGGTCTCTAATGGTCTTCTGATTGTCTCTAATGGTCTTCTGGTGCTCTCTAATGGTCTCTAATGGTCTTCTGATTGTCTCTAGTGGTCTCTAATGGTCTTCTGATGGTCTCTAATGGTCTCGGATGGTCTCTGATGGTCTCTAATGGTCTTATGATGGTCGCTAATGGTCTTCTGATGGTCTTCTAATGGTCTTCTGATGGTCTCTAATGGTCTCTAATGGTCTCTAATGGTCTTCTGATGGTCTCTAATGGTCTCTAATGGTCTTCTGATGGTCTCTAATGGTCTTCTGATGGTCTCTAATGGTATCTAATGGTCTCTAATGGTCTCTAATGGTCTTTGATGTAGCCTAAGGTCTCTGATGGTCTCTAATGGTCTTCGATGTAGCCTAAGGTCTCTGATGGTCTTCAATGTAGCCTAAGGTCTCTGATGGTCTCTGATGGTCTTTGATGTAGCCTAAGGTCTCTGATGGTCTTCAATGTAGCCTAACGTCTCTGATAGTCTCTAATGGTCTTCGATGTAGCCTAACGTCTCTGATGGTCTCTGATGGTCTTCGATGTAACCATGAAGCCTCTGATGGTCTCTGGTGGTCTTTGATGTAGCCTAAGGTCTCTGATGGTCTCTGATGGTCTCTGATGGTCTCCGATGGTCTCTGATGGTCTTTGATGTAGCCTAAGGTCTCTGATGGTCTCTCTTCGATGTAGCCTAAGGTCTCTGATGGTCTTCGATGTAGCCTAAGGTCTCTGATGGTCTTCGATGTAGCCTAAGGTCTCTGATGGTCTTCGATGTAGCCTAAGGTCTCTGATGGTCTTCGATGTAGCCTAAAGTCTCTGATGGTCTCTGATGGTCTCTGATGTAGCCTAAGGTCTCTGATGGTCTTCGATGTAGCCTAAGGTCTCCGATGGTCTCTGATGGTCTCTAATGGTCTTCGATGTAGCCTAACGTCTCTGATGGTCTCTGATGGTCTTCGATGTAACCATGAAGCCTCTGATGGTCTCTGGTGGTCTTCGATGTAGCCTAAGGTCTCTGATGGTCTTTGATGTAGCCTAAGGTCTCTGATGGTCTCTGATGGTCTTTGATGTAGCCTAAGGTCTCTGATGGTCTCTCTTCGATGTAGCCTAAGGTCTCTGATGGTCTTCGATGTAGCCTAAGGTCTCTGATGGTCTTCGATGTAGCCTAAAGTCTCTGATGGTCTCTGATGGTCTCTGATGTAGCCTAAGGTCTCCGATGGTCTCTGATGGTCTCTAATGGTCTTCGATGTAGCCTAACGTCTCTGATGGTCTCTGATGGTCTTCGATGTAACCATGAAGCCTCTGATGGTCTCTGGTGGTCTTCGATGTAGCCTAAGGTCTCTGATGGTCTCTGATGGTCTCTGATGGTCTTCGATGTAGCCTAAAGCCTCTGATGAGTGAAGCAGCAGCATCATTGTGTTTCTGTCTATTTACAGATTGTTGAAGAGCACGAACCGATCCAGCTGTCGTCCTGAGCAGAGCAGCAATCCTCTGGCCAAACATATAGAGGAACCTACTGTTAAACCGTCTGACTTCCTCCTGTTCCCAGACACTTCCTCCTGTTCCCAGACACTTCCTCCTGTTCCCAGACACTTCCTCCTGTTCCCAGACACTTCCTCCTGTTCCCAGACACTTCCTCCTGTTCCCAGACACTTCCTCCTGTTCCCAGACACTTCCTCCTGTGACCAGACACTTCCTCCTGTTCCCAGACACTTCCTCCTGTTCCCAGACACTTCCTCCTGTGCCCAGACACTTCCTCCTGTGCCCAGACACTTCCTCCTGTGCCCAGACACTTCCTCCTGTGCCCAGACACTTCCTCCTGTGCCCAGACACTTCCTCCTGTGCCAAATAGTCTGGGAATGAGGTTGTAGTTTAACTGGTGGAAATCATATCTGTGTCCCAAATTAGTTGTTTATTTTTTAATTTAACTAGTCAAGTCAGTTAAGAACACATTCTTATTTACAATGACAGCCTACCGGGGCTAAACCCGGAAGTGTTTGCCGCCCAATGGGACTCCCAATCACAGTCCCTGGATTCGAACCAGGGACTGTAGTGACGCCTCTTGCACTGAGATGCAGCGCCTTAGACCGCAGCGCCACTCAGAAGCAAATGGCACCCTATTTCCTGTATAGTGCACTACTTTTGTTTAAAAAAAAATAGAGCACAATATAGGGATTAGGGTCCCATTTGGGATGCATTCTATGTAGTGCCAACTAGAGTTGGGCTCCCTCGCTCCCTCTCCCACTTACTTATGTAACACAGTGTGGGTGTTGACATCTCTGAGTAGTGGGCAAAGTCAAAAGTAGTGCACTATATAGGGAATAGGGTTCCATAGGGCTCTGGTCTAAAGTAGTGCACTATACAGTGCCTTGCGAAAGTATTCGGCCCCCTTGAACTTTGCGACCTTTTGCCACATTTCAGGCTTCAAACATAAAGATCTAAAACTGTATTTTTTTGTGAAGAATCAACAACAAGTGGGACACAATCATGAAGTGGAACGACATTTATTGGATATTTCAAACTTTTTTAACAAATAAAAACTGAAAAATTGGGCGTGCAAAATTATTCGGCCCCCTTAAGTTAATACTTTGTAGCGCCACCTTTTGCTGCGATTACAGCTGTAAGTCGCTTGGGGTATGTCTCTATCAGTTTTGCACATCGAGAGACTGACATTTTTTCCCATTCCTCCTTGCAAAACAGCTCGAGCTCAGTGAGGTTGGATGGAGAGCATTTGTGAACAGCAGTTTTCAGTTCTTTCCACAGATTCTCGATTGGATTCAGGTCTGGACTTTGACTTGGCAATTCTAACACCTGGATATGTTTATTTTTGAACCATTCCATTGTAGATTTTGCTTTATGTTTTGGATCATTGTCTTGTTGGAAGACAAATCTCCGTCCCAGTCTCAGGTCTTTTGCAGACTCCATCAGGTTTTCTTCCAGAATGGTCCTGTATTTGGCTCCATCCATCTTCCCATCAATTTTAACCATCTTCCCTGTCCCTGCTGAAGAAAAGCAGGCCCAAACCATGATGCTGCCACCACCATGTTTGACAGTGGGGATGGTGTGTTCAGGGTGATGAGCTGTGTTGCTTTTACGCCAAACATAACGTTTTGCATTGTTGCCAAAA
The DNA here is from genome assembly GCF_002021735.2 of Oncorhynchus kisutch. NCBI lineage: Eukaryota > Metazoa > Chordata > Actinopteri > Salmoniformes > Salmonidae > Oncorhynchus > Oncorhynchus kisutch. Next base: position 4,029,239 of record NC_034179.2, on the reverse strand, counting down.
AGTTCAATTTTGGTTTCATCTGACCAGAGCACCTTCTTCCACATGTTTGGTGTGTCTCCCAGGTGGCTTGTGGCAAACTTTAAACTACACTTTTTATGGATATCTTTAAGAAATGGCTTTCTTCTTGCCACTGTTCCATAAAGGCCAGATTTGTGCAATATACGACTGATTGTTGTCCTATGGACAGAGTCTCCCACCTCAGCTGTAGATCTCTGCAGTTCATCCAGAGTGATCATGGGCCTCTTGGCTGCATCTCTGATCAGTCTTCTCCTTGTATGAGCTGAAAGTTTAGAGGGACGGCCAGGTCTTGGTAGATTTGCAGTGGTCTGATACTCCTTCCATTTCAATATTATCGCTTGCACAGTGCTCCTTGGGATGTTTAAAGCTTGGGAAATCTTTTTGTATCCAAATCCGGCTTTAAACTTCTTCACAACAGTATCTCGGACCTGCCTGGTGTGTTCCTTGTTCTTCATGATGCTCTCTACGCTTTTCACGGACCTCTGAGTCTATCACAGTGCACTTGCATTTATACGGAGACTTGATTACACACAGGTGGATTGTATTTATCATCATTAGTCATTTAGGTCAACATTGGATCATTCAGAGATCCTCACTGAACTTCTGGAGAGAGTTTGCTGCACTGAAAGTAAAGGGGCTGAATAATTTTGCACGCCCAATTTTTCAGTTTTTGATTTGTTAAAAAAGTTTGAAATATCCAATAAATGTCGTTCCACTTCATGATTGTGTCCCACTTGTTGTTGATTCTTCACAAAAAAATACAGTTTTATATCTTTATGTTTGAAGCCTGAAATGTGGCAAAAGGTTGCAAAGTTCAAGGGGGCCGAATACTTTCGCAAGGCACTGTATATAGGGAATAGGGTTCCATAGGGCTCTTGTCTAAAGTAGTGCACTATATAGGGAACAGGGTTCCATAGGGCTCTGGTCTAAAGTAGTGCACTATATAGGGAATAGGGTTCCATAGGGCTCTGGTCTAAAGTAGTGTACTATATAGGGAATAGGGTTCCATAGGGCTCTGTTCATGCTGGTAATTTATGAACATTTGAACATCTTGGCCATGTTCTGTTATAATCTCCACCCGGCACAGCCAGAAGAGGACTGGCCACCCCTCATAGCCTGGTTCCTCTCTAGGTTTCTTCCTAGGTTTTGGCCTTTCTAGGGAGTTTTTCCTAGCCACCGTGCTTCTACACCTGCATTGCTTGCTGTTTGGGGTTTTAGGCTGGGTTTCTGTACAGCACTTTGAGATATCAGCTGATGTACGAAGGGCTATATAAATACATTTGATTTGATTTTGATTTGATTTGGTCTAAAGTAGTGCACTATATAGGGAACAGGGTTCCATAGGGCTCTGGTCTAAAGTAGTGCACTATATAGGGAATAGGGTTCTGCAGGGCTCTGGTCTAAAGTAGTGCACTATATAGGGTTCCATAGGGCTCTGGTCTAAAGTAGTGCACTATATAGGGAATAGGGTTCTATAGGGCTCTGGTCTAAAGTAGTGCACTACATAGGGTTCCATAGGGCTCTGGTCTAATATAGTGCACTATATAGGGAATAGGGCTCTGGTCTAATATAGTGCACTATATAGGGAATAGGGCTCTGGTCTAAAGTAGTGCACTATATAGGGAATAGGGCTCTGGTCTAAAGTAGTGTACTATATAGGGAATAGGGTTCCATAGGGTTCTGGTCTAAAGTAGTGCACTATATAGGGAATAGGGTTCCATAGGGCTCTGGTCTAAAGTAGTGCACTATATAGGGAATAGGGTTCTATAGGGCTCTGGTCTAAAGTAGTGCACTATATAGGGAATAGGGTGCCATAGGGCTCTGGTCTAAAGTAGTGCACTATATAGGGAATAGGGTTCCATAGGGCTCTGGTCTAAAGTAGTGCACTATATAGGGAATAGGGTTCTATTTGGGATGCACTGCTACACATTTGGATTCTCTGTATAATGTGGTTACCATGGTGAAACTGTACTTTCTCCCACATTGATTGTTCATGACCCTTCAGCAGGAAGGAACTATTCTCATGTGTTTCATGTTCTAAAACCAGTTGGAATAAAGAATTCAAATATTTGTTTCATTGTCTTCATCATGTTGCTTTGGAGACACCAGATATAAACCTTCCTGCTCTCTGTCTGTGTCCCAAGTGGAACCCTATCCCCTATATAGTGCACTACTTTAGACCAGAGCCCTATGGAACCCTATTCTCTATATAGTGCACTACTTTAGACCAGAGCCCTATGGAACCCTATTCCCTATATAGTGCACTACTTTAGACCAGAGACCTATGGAACCCTATATAGTGCACTACTTTAGACCAGAACCCTATGGAACCCTATTCCCTATATAGTGCACTACTTTAGACCAGAACCCTATTCCCTATATAGTGCACTACTTTAGACCAGAGCCCTATGGAGCCCTATTCCCTATATAGTGCACTACTTTAGACCAAAGCCCTATGGAGCCCTATTCCCTATATAGTGCACTACTTTAGGCCAGGGTTCATAGGTGGGTCTGTACCAGCTTGATGAAACCCCCTACCTGGAAAGAGGGAACAATTATCTCGGAACCAAACAGAAGCAAACAAGACCAAATGAGGAGGGACCGACCTGAATTTGCCCAGTAAGATGCTCTCGTTTTCATTGCAAACAGTTTACTATTGAAAAACGTTTAGCTACAGTGTGCACTAATGAATACACCCCTGTTGGTTTACTCTGAACTAGTCAACCGACCAGTCCTTCAACCTGTCTTTGAACTAGTCAACCAACCAGTCCTTCAACCTGTCTCTGAACTAGTCAACCGACCAGTCCTTCAACCTGTCTTTGAACTAGTCAACCAACCAGTCCTTCAACCTGTCTCTGAACTAGTCAACCGACCAGTCCTTCAACCGGTCTCTGTACTAGTCAACCGACCGGTCCTTCAACCTGTCTTTGAACTAGTCAACCAACCAGTCCTTCAACCTGTCTTTGAACTAGTCAACCAACCAGTCCTTCAACCTGTCTCTGAACTAGTCAACCGACCAGTCCTTCAACCTGTCTCTGAACTAGTCAACCGACCAGTCCTTCAACCTCTCTGAACTAGTCAACCGACCAGTCCTTCAATCTGTCTGAACTAGTCAACCGACCAATCCTTCAACCTGTCTCTGAACTAGTCAACCGACCAGTCCTTCAACCTGTCTCTGAACTTGTCAACCGACCAGTCCTTCAACCTGTCTGAACTAGTCAACCGACCAGTCCTTCAACCTGTCTCTGTACTAGTCAACCGACCAGTCCTTCAACCTGTCTCTGAACTAGTCAACCGACCAGTCCTTCAACCTGTCTGAACTAGTCAACCGACCAGTCCTTCAACCGGTCTCTGTACTAGTCAACCGACCAGTCCTTCAACCTGTCTCTGAACTAGTCAACCGACCAGTCCTTCAACCTGTCTGAACTAGTCAACCGACCAGTCCTTCAACCTGTCTCTGAACTAGTCAACTGACCAGTCCTTCAACCTGTCTCTGAACTAGTCAACCGACCAGTCCTTCAACCTGTCTCTGAACTAGTCAACTGACCAGTCCTTCAACCTGTCTCTGAACTAGTCAACTGACCAGTCCTTCAACCTGTCTCTGAACTAGTCAACTGACCAGTCCTTCAACCTGTCTCTGAACTAGTCAACTGACCAGTCCTTCAACCTGTCTCTGAACTAGTCAACTGACCAGTCCTTCAACCTGTCTCTGAACTAGTCAACTGACGAGTCCTTCAACCTGTCTCTGAACTAGTCAACCGACCAGTCCTTCAACCTGTCTCTGAACTAGTCAACCGACCAGTCCTTCAACCTGTCTCTGAACTAGTCAACTGACCAGTCCTTCAACCTGTCTCTGAACTAGTCAACTGACCAGTCCTTCAACCGGTCTCTGAACTAGTCAACCGACCAGTCCTTCAACCTGTCTCTGAACTAGTCAACCGACCAGTCCTTCAACCTGTCTGAACTAGTCAACCGACCAGTCCTTCAACCTGTCTCTGAACTAGTCAACTGACCAGTCCTTCAACCTGTCTCTGAACTAGTCAACTGACCAGTCCTTCAACCTGTCTCTGAACTAGTCAACCGACCAGTCCTTCAACCTGTCTCTGAACTAGTCAACTGACCAGTCCTTCAACCTGTCTCTGAACTAGTCAACCGACCAGTCCTTCAACCTGTCTGAACTAGTCAACCGACCAGTCCTTCAACCTGTCTGAACTAGTCAACCGACCAGTCCTTCAACCTGTCTGAACTAGTCAACCGACCAGTCCTTCAACCTGTCTGAACTAGTCAACCGACCAGTCCTTCAACCTGTCTGAACTAGTCAACCGACCAGTCCTTCAACCTGTCTCTGAACTAGTCAACCGACCAGTCCTTCAACCTGTCTCTGAACTAGTCAACCGACCAGTCCTTCAACCTGTCTCTGTACTAGTCAACCGACCAGTCCTTCAACCGGTCTCTGTACTAGTCAACCGACCAGTCCTTCAACCTGTCTGAACTAGTCAACTGACCAGTCCTTCAACCTGTCCTTTCAGAATAGATGGTTTTCTCTTCTTCAAGCAGCTGGACAGAGTTTTGTCTTTGGTCTCATGACTATTGTCAAGCACCCCATGTGGATAGGCTAAGTACCCCCAGGTATCCCTGATTGGGTCCTACTGTTTTAGAGTGGGTCAGATCTGGTGTGGCTGTGTTGTGTCTTTACCCACAATCAGATCCAATGACACCCTATGATTATGTGTGCTTCCTAGTTGTTCTCTCTTTCTCTACTGTCCTCCTGTTGTTCTCCCTCTACTGTCCTCCTGTTGTTCTCTCTCTCTCTCTACTGTCCTCCTGTTGTTCTCTCTCTCTCTACTGTCCTCCTGTTGTTCTCTCTCTCTCTACTGTCCTCCTGTTGTTCTCTCTCTCTCTACTGTCCTCCTGTTGTTCTCTCTCTCTCTACTGTCCTCCTGTTGTTCTCTCTCTCTCTCTACTGTCCTCCTGTTGTTCTCTCTCTCTCTACTGTCCTCCTGTTGTTCTCTCTCTCTCTACTGTCCTCCTGTTGTTCTCTCTCTCCTCTACTGTCCTCCTGTTGTTCTCTCTCTCTCTCTACTGTCCTCCTGTTGTTCTCTTTCTCTCTCTACTGTCCTCCTGTTGTTCTCTCTCTCTCTCTACTGTCCTCCTGTTGTTCTCTCTCTCTCTCTACTGTCCTCCTGTTGTTCTCTCTCTCTCTCTACTGTCCTCCTGTTGTTCTCTCTCTCTCTACTGTCCTCCTGTTGTTCTCTCTCTCTCTACTGTCCTCCTGTTGTTCTCTCTCTCTCTACTGTCCTCCTGTTGTTCTCTCTCTCTCTACTGTCCTCCTGTTGTTCTCTCTCTCTCTCTACTGTCCTCCTGTTGTTCTCTCTCTCTCTCTACTGTCCTCCTGTTGTTCTCTCTCTCTCTACTGTCCTCCTGTTGTTCTCTCTCTCTCTACTGTCCTCCTGTTGTTCTCTCTCTCTACTGTCCTCCTGTTCTCTCTCTCTCTACTGTCCTCCTGTTGTTCTCTCTCTCTACTGTCCTCCTGTTGAAGGACTGGTCGGTTGACTAGTTCAGACAGGTTGAAGGACTGGTCGGTTGACTAGTTCAGAGACCGGTTGAAGGACTGGTCGGTTGACTAGTTCAGAGACAGGTTGAAGGACTGGTCGGTTCTGTCCTCCTGTTGTTCTCTCTCTCTCTCTACTGTCCTCCTGTTGTTCTCTCTCTCTCTCTACTGTCCTCCTGTTGTTCTCTCTTTACTGTCCTCCTGTTGTTCTCTCTCTCTCTCTCTCTCTCCTCTCTCTCTCTACTGTCCTCCTGTTGTTCTCCCTCTCTACTGTCCTCCTGTTGTTCTCCCTCTCTACTGTCCTCCTGTTGCTCTCTCTCCCTCTACTGTCCTCCTGTTGTTCTCTCTCTCTCTCTACTGTCCTCCTGTTGTTCTCTCTCTCTCTCTACTGTCTCCTGTTGTTCTCTCTCTCTCTCTCTCTACTGTCCTCCTGTTGTTCTCTCTCTCACTGTCCTCCTGTTGTTCTCCCTCTCTACTGTCCTCCTGTTGTTCTCCCTCTCTACTGTCCTCCTCCTGTTGTTTCTCTCTCTCTCTCTCTCTACTGTCCTCCTGTTGTTCTCTCTCTCTCCTCTACTGTCCTCCTGTTGTTCTCTCTCTCTACTGTCCTCCTGTTGTTCTCTTTCTCTACTGTCCTCCTGTTGTTCTCTATCCCTACTGTTCCTCCTGTTGTTCTCCCTGTCTCTCTACTGTCCTCCTGTTGCTCTCTCTCTCTACTGTCCTCCTGTTGCTCTTGCTCTCTCTACTGTCCTCCTGTTGCTCTCTCTCTCTACTGTCCTCCTGTTGCTCTCTCTCTCTACTGTCCCTCTGTGCTCTCCTCTCTCTACTGTCCTCCTGTTGCTCTCTCTCTCTACTGTCTCCTGTTGTTCTCCCTCTCTACTGTCCTCCTGTTGTTCTCCCTCTCTTCTCTACTGTCCTCCTGTTGTTCTCTCTCTCTCTCTACTGTCCTCCTGTTGCTCTCTCTCTCTACTGTCCTCTGTTGCTCTTTCTCTCTCTCTACTGTCCTCCCTGTTGTTCTCTCTCTACTGTCCCTCCTGTTGTTCTCTCTCCTACTGTCCTCCTGTGTTCTCCCTGTCTCTCTACTGTCCTCCTGTTGTTCTCTTTCTCTACTGTCCTCCTGTTGTTCTCCCTGTCTCTCTACTGTCCTCCTGTTGTTCTCTCTCTCTCTCTCTCTCTCTCTCTACTGTCCTCCTGTTGTTCTCTCTCTCTCTACTGTCCTCCTGTTGTTCTCTCTCTCTCTCTCTCTCTCTCTCTACTGTCCTCCTGTTGTTCTCTCTCTCTCTACTGTCCTCCTGTTGTTCTCTCTCTCTACTGTCCTCCTGTTGTTCTCTCTCTCTACTGTCCTCCTGTTGTTCTCTCTCTCTACTGTCCTCCTGTTGTTCTCTCTCTCTCTACTGTCCTCCTGTTGTTCTCTCTCCTCTCTACTGTCCTCCTGTTGTTCTCTCCCTCTACTGTCCTCCTGTTGTTCTCTATCTCTCTACTGTCCTCCTGTTGTTCTCTCTCTCTCTACTGTCCTCCTGTTGTTCTCTCTCTCTACTGTCCTCCTGTTGTTCTCTCTCTCTCTACTGTCCTCCTGTTGTTCTCTCTCCCTCTACTGTCCTCCTGTTGTTCTCTCTCCCTCTACTGTCCTCCTGTTGTTCTCTCTCTCTCTACTGTCCTCCTGTTGTTCTCTCTCCCTCTACTGTCCTCATGTTGTTCTCTCTCTCTCTACTGTCCTCCTGTTGTTCTCTCTCTCTCTCTACTGTCCTCCTGTTGTTCTCTCTCTCTCTCTACTGTCCTCCTGTTGTTCTCTCTCCCTCTACTGTCCTCCTGTTGTTCTCTCTCTCTCTCTACTGTCCTCCTGTTGTTCTCTCTCTCTCTACTGTCCTCCTGTTGTTCTTCTCTCACCTCTACTGTACTCCTGTTGTTCTCTCTCTCATCTACTGTACTCCTGTTGTTCTCTCTCTCTCTACTGGTCCATCCTGTTGTTCTCTCTCTCTCTCTACCTTGTCCTCCTCTGTTGTTCTACTCTCTCTCTCTACTGTCCTCCTGTTCTCTCTCTCTCGATCTCTCTACTAGTCCTCCTGTTGTTCTCTCTCTCTTCTCTCCTACTGTCCTCCTGTTGTTCTCTCTCTCTCTCTCTCTACTTCCTCCTGTTGTTCTCTCTCTCTCTCTCTACTGTCCTCCTCGTTGTTCTCTCTCTCTCCTAGCTACTGTCTTCCCTGTGTTCTCCCTCTACTGTCCTACTGTTGTTCCTCTCTCTCACTCTCTCTTCTACCTTTCCTTCCTGTTCGTTCTCTCTCTCCCTCCTACTGTCATCCTGTTGTTCTCTCTTTCTATACTGTCCTCCTGTTGTTCTTCTCCTCTCTCTCTTACTGTCCTCCTGTTGTTCTCTCTTCTCCCCTCTACTGTCCTCCTGTTTGTTCTCTTCTCTACTGTCCTCCTGTTGTTCAAATCGGACTGCTCTCTGTTGAAGGACTTGGTCGGTTATAGTTCAGACAGGTGAAAGGACTGGTCGGTTTGACTAGTTCAGAGAAGGTTTGAAGGACTGGTCGGTTGACTAGTTTCAGAGACAGGTTGAAGGACTGGTGTTGACTAAGTTCAGAGACAGGTTGAAGGACTTGGTCGGTTCTGTCCCTCACTGTTGTTCTCTCTCTCTATCTACTGTCTCCTGTTGTCTCTCTCTCTATCTAACTGTCCTCCTGTTGTTCTTTTACTGTCCCCTTTGCTCTCTCTCTCTCTCCTCATCTCTCTCTCTCTCTCTTATCGTTCTCTCTCTCTCTACTGTCCTCTTGTTGTTCTCCCTCTCTACTGTCCTCCTTTGTTCTCCCTCTCTATGTCCTCAAACTGTTCGTTCTCCCTCTCTAACTGTCCTCTGTTGTTTCTTCATTTCTCTCTAACTGACACTGTCCTCCTGGTTGTTTCTCTCTCTCTACTGTCCTCCTGTTGTTCTCTCTCTCCTCTACTTGTCCTCCTGTTGTTCTCCTCTCCCCTTCTCTCTACTGTCCTCCTGTTGTTCTCTTTCTCTCTACTGTCCTCCTGTTGTTCTCCCTCTCTCTCTACTGTCCTCCTGTTGTTCTCCCTCTCTCTACTGTCCTCCTGTTGTTCTCTCTCTCTACTGTCCTCCTGTTGTTCTCCCTCTTTCTCTACTGTCCTCCTGTTGTTCTCTCTCCCTCTACTGTCCTCCTGTTGTTCTCTCTCTCTCTCTACTGTCCTCCTGTTGTTCTCTCTCCCTCTACTGTCCTCCTGTTGTTCTCTCTCTCTCTACTGTCCTCCTGTTGTTCTCTCTCTCTCTACTGTCCTCCTGTTGTTCTCTCTCTCTCTCTACTGTCCTCCTGTTGTTCTCTCTCTCTCTACTGTCCTCCTGTTGTTCTCTCTCTCTCTCTACTGTCCTCCTGTTGTTCTCTCTCTCTCTACTGTCCTCCTTTTCAGTGTGCATTGTTTACTATTTGAATCATAATATGTACATTTTGATGTTGGAACAACATATTTAAATAATAGCCTGTATATGGATGTTGTTTTGATGCAACTATCTTTACCTCAAATGATTTTAGATATTGGACCAATAAAGAAAAGTATTTAATCTGTTCACTCAAATGCTTTTGATACACAATAAAGAACACAATTAGTTCAAATGCAAAAAAATTATGTATTAAAAAGTGACAGTAAAGTATTTCAAGTTAATTCAGCTCTGTTTCACCGGAGTTCTTTCACAGTGACGGGAACATCGAACTGGCTTGGAGGTCCAGAATTTGAGGGCTCTAGAGAATGCCAGTGTTTTCAATAGTGCCCTGTATCAGCCCTGTATCAGGCCTGTGTTGGACATGTTGATTGGGCTCAGGCCTGGGATTCATTCAAAAGATGCCGTCAGGGCTCTGGTCTAAAGACGTTTTTGCAGCGATTGCATTCATGGTAAGTGCTGCTGACATTGGCTCCAGTGTCACAGAGACGGCGAGGAGGGCCTGTGATGGCGGTACCAAGGACATTAACCTGGCTCAATCTCAAAACCGTCACAATCACATCGTCGCCGCCGTCAGTTCCCCAGGATCCTCTCGTAACCGTCAGTTCCCCAGGATCCTCGCGTAACCGTCAGTTCCCCAGGATCCTCTCGTAACCGTCAGTTCCCCAGGATCCTCTCGTAACCGTCAGTTCCCCAGGATCCTCTCGTAACCGTCAGTTCCCCAGGATCCTCTCGTAACCGTCAGTTCCCCAGGATCCTCTCGTAACCGTCAGTTCCCCAGGATCCTCTCGTAACCGTCAGTTCCCCAGGATCCTCTCGTAACCGTCAGTTCCCCTGGATCTTCTCGTAACCGTCAGTTCCCCAGGATCCTCTCGTAACCGTCAGCCCGGCCAGATCTGCAGCCCACCATGCTGGAGGAGAGAGAAACATCGTACAAAGGAATCGTGGTGACGCTTTACAGGACAGGGTCCTTATTTCTGTCATTATTCTTGTACCGTGTAACAAGTATTGGAAATGTTCTTTGTAACCCCGTACTGGTGCCGTGTTCAACTGGGAACTGGGAACTCTCCCACTTCAGTGAGTTCAAGGCAAGTGGAGACTCAGGGTAAAAAACGGTGGCTAGAACTGATGATGTCACATCTCACCTGACAGGTATGGTGGCCAGGACTGATGATGTCACATCTTACCTGACAGGTATGGTGGCTAGGACTGATGATGTCACATCTTACCTGACAGGTATGGTGGCTAGGACTGATGATGTCACATCTAACCTGACAGGTATGGTGGCTAGAACTGATGATGTCACATCTTACCTGACAGGTATGGTAGCCAGGACTGATGATGTCACATCTAACCTGACAGGTATGGTGGCTAGAACTGATGATGTCACATCTTACCTGACAGGTATGGTAGCCAGGACTGATGATGTCACATCTTACCTGACAGGTATGGTGGCTAGGACTGATGATGTCACATCTTACCTGACAGGTATGGTGGCTAGGACTGATGATGTCACATCTTACCTGACAGGTATGGTGGCTAGGGCTGATGATGTCACATCTTACCTGACAGGTATGGTGGCTAGGACTGATGATGTCACATCTTACCTGACAGGTATGGTGGCTAGGACTGATGATGTCACATCTTACCTGACAGGTATGGTGGCCAGGACTGATGATGTCACATCTTACCTGACAGGTATGGTGGCTAGGACTGATGTCACATCTTACCTGACAGGTATGGTGGCTAGGACTGATGGTGTCACGACTTACCTGACAGGTATGGTGGCTAGGACTGATGATGTCATATCGTACCTGACAGGTATGGTGGCTAGGACTGATGATGTCACATCTTATCTGACTAGTATGGTGGCCAGGACTGATGATGTCATATCGTACCTGACTGGTATGGTGGCCAGGACTGATGATGTCATATCGTACCTGACAGGTATGGTGGCCAGGACTGATGATGTCATATCGTACCTGACCGGTATGGTGGCCAGGACTGATGATGTCATAACGTACCTGACAGGTATGGTGGCCAGGACGGTGATAATGCTGGACAGGGTGAAGACGAACCCGGGGAACCAGTCCAGGGTAGCCTGGTACACCTTGGTGTAGATGGGAGTGTAGGCCAGGCTGGCGATCTTAAAGGACAGCTGCAGTGAGATGAGGGTGATCCCTGTGAAGCACAAATGGCTTTCAAAATGTGTTGCATTATGGGATACAAATAGTTTGACTGTTGCCTTCGTGTGATCTAAGGTCATGTTCACTGTTTCTGCGTTTTGCCGGCTGCACCATGCAGCAGTCGCCTGGCTAGTGGGAGGCGCTATTGTCAAACTATTTTCTTTTGCGGGGGGGGGGGGGGGGGTGGTTCAACAGCACGAACGTGACCAAGACAGAGGTTAGAAGATTAGAGGCTCAGATGAAACCAAGATTGAAGTCTTTGGCCTGAATGCCAAGCGTCACGTCTAGCATCTGTTAACCTAATGTGTAGTCTGCTAACCTAATGTGTAGTCTGCCTGCTCTAACCTAATGTGTAGTCTGCTAACCTAATGTGTAGTCTGCTAACCTAATGTCTAGTCTGCTAACCTAATGTGTAGTCTGCTAACCTAATGTCTAGTCTGCTAACCTAATGTGTAGTCTGCTAACCTAATGTCTAGTCTGCTAACCTAATGTGTAGTCTGCTAACCTAATGTGTAGTCTGCTAACCTAATGTGTAGTCTGCAAACCTAATGTGTAGTCTGCTAATCTAATGTGTAGTCTGTTAACCTAATGTGTAGTCTGCTAACCTAATGTGTAGTCTGCTAACCTAATGTGTAGTCTGCTAACCTAATGTGTAGTCTGCTAACCTAATGTGTAGTCTGCCCACTCCAACCTAATGTGTAGTCTGCTAACCTAATGTGTAGTCTGCCCACTCCAACCTAATGTGTAGTCTGCCCACCAAAAATACTTCTTTAGACATGCCCTGACTGTGTGAAATTTGGTGGCACTATCACAAAGACCTCAATATGACCTCCATGGAGGTCTTTGGTATTTTATGATCAGAAGTGTTGTCTGTATTATTGGTGGGGCTGATTTAGTTGGGTAATATTTCACCCTATTTTAGTCTGACAGGAAATCTATTCAAATGTCCTGGTTGACTGACAGGCTTCCCAGACTGCCTCCAATCATATCAATGTTCCTTAAAGGGATCTGGTATTAGTGTACCAAATTTGGTACTTGTATCAAAAAGTGCAACGATCTGGAAGGTATATTTGGTTCAAACTAGAATATAGAGGGTGCTACTGTTGGTCTGAGAAGGAAGCAGCTTGGTGCAGGAATTATGTCAATGGGTAAAATACATTTCCTATTTTCTCTCGTTTCCAAGTCTATTCAATTCTTAACAAACAGAAAGCCATTCTGTCTGTATAAATATCATGGAGAGGGTTATAATAACAGGCAGTCTCCATCTCAAATGGCACCCTATTCCCTATGGTGTAAATTTAACCCATATAGCTCTGGTCTAAAGTAGTGCACTATATAGGGAATAGGGTTCCATAGGGCTCTGGTCTAAAGTAGTGCACTATACAGGGAATAGGGTGCCATAGGGCTCTGGTCTAAAGTAGTGCACTATATAGGGAATAGGGCTCCATAGGGCTCTGGTCTAAAGTAGTGCACTATATAGGGAATAGGGTTCTATAGGGCTCTGGTCTAAAGTAGTGCACTATACAGGGAATAGGGTTCTATTTGGGATGGTGTGTTATAATTAAACCAGAACTGGATGAACAAGCTAGTCAGGTCAGTTGAGGACGCCTGGCTAAAGATGGCGTCAGAAGGAAAGCACATCTCTTCATGCCGGGGGTGTTCAGTAGCTTGACGTGTTGCATGCCAGTTGTATCTTCCCCTTTTTAACCTCGTAACAGCAGAACAGGGAAGAGGATCACCTGTTCTGGTTCAACCACATACTAACGACAGCGTTGTTATTGTTATTCTCCTCGTCAGAAAACAGGGGTGAGCCCCAAATGGCACCTTAACCCATACAGATATGAAAGGCTTAGTAGTGGACTATATTGGGACCTAATCTCGGTTAAACCAGAACTAATATGTAGTGTGGTATACGTAGTGGTCCAACATGACACTAATCTACCCTACTGGTGACACTAATCTACCCTACTGGTTTCCCCCTAACATGACACTAATCTACCCTACTGGTGACACTAATCTACCCTACTGGTTTCTCCCTAACATGACACTAATCTACCCTACTGGTGACACTAATCCACCCTACTGGTGACACTAATCCACCCTACTGGTGACACTAATCCACCCTACTGGTGACACTAATATACCCTACTGGTGACACTAATCTACCCTACTGGTGACACTAATCTACCCTACTGGTTTCTCCCTAAAATGACACTAATCTACCCTACTGGTGACACTAATCCACCCTACTGGTGACACTAATCCACCCTACTGGTGACACTAATCCACCCTACTGGTGACACTAATATACCCTACTGGTGACACTAATCTACCCTACTGGTGACACTAATCTACCCTACTGGTTTCCCCCTAACATGACACTAATCTACCCTACTGGTTTCTCCCTAACATGACACTAATCTACCCTACTGGTTTCTCCCTAACATGACACTAATCTACCCTACTGGTTTCCCCCTAACATGACACTAATCTACCCTACTGGTGACACTAATCTACCCTACTGGTGACACTAATCTACCCTACTGGTTTCTCCCTAACATGACACTAATCTACCCTACTGGTGACACTAATCTACCCTACTGGTTTCTCCCTAAAATGACACTAATCCACCCTACTGGTGACACTAATCCACCCTACTGATGACACTAATCCACCCTACTGGTGACACTAATATACCCTACTGGTGACACTAATCTACCCTACTGGTGACACTAATCTACCCTACTGGTTTCCCCCTAACATGACACTAATCTACCCTACTGGTTTCTCCCTAACATGACACTAATCTACCCTACTGGTTTCCCCCTAACATGACACTAATCTACCCTACTGGTGACACTAATCTACCCTACTGGTGACACTAATCTACCCTACTGGTTTCTCCCTAACATGACACTAATCTACCCTACTGGTGACACTAATCTACCCTACTGGTTTCTCCCTAAAATGACACTAATCCACCCTACTGGTGACACTAATCCACCCTACTGGTGACACTAATCCACCCTACTGGTGACACTAATATACCCTACTGGTGACACTAATCTACCCTACTGGTGACACTAATCTACCCTACTGGTTTCCCCCTAACATGACACTAATCTACCCTACTGGTTTCTCCCTAACATGACACTAATCTACCCTACTGGTTTCCCCCTAACATGACACTAATCTACCCTACTGGTGACACTAATCTACCCTACTGGTGACACTAATCTACCCTACTGGTTTCTCCCTAACATGACACTAATCTACCCTACTGGTGACACTAATCTACCCTACTGGTTTCTCCCTAAAATGACACTAATCCACCCTACTGGTGACACTAATCCACCCTACTGGTGACACTAATCCACCCTACTGGTGACACTAATATACCCTACTGGTGACACTAATCTACCCTACTGGTGACACTAATCTACCCTACTGGTTTCCCCCTAACATGACACTAATCTACCCTACTGGTTTCTCCCTAACATGACACTAATCTACCCTACTGGTTTCCCCCTAACATGACACTAATCTACCCTACTGGCTTCACCCTAACATGACACTAATCTACCCTACTGGCTTCACCCTAACATGACACTAATACACCCTACTGGCTTCACCCTAACATGACACTAATCTACCCTACTGGTTTCCCCCTAACATGACACTAATCTACCCTACTGGTTTCCCCCTAACATGACACTAATCCACCCTACTGGCTTCACCCTAACATGACACTAATCTACCCTACTGGTTTCCCCCTAACATGACACTAATCTACCCTACTGGTTTCCCCCTAACATGACACTAATCCACCCTACTGGCTTCACCCTAACATGACACTAATCTACCCTACTGGTTTCCCCCTAACATGACACTAATCCACCCTACTGGCTTCACCCTAACATGACACTAATCCACCCTACTGGCTTCACCCTAGCACCCTGTGTTGTAAGGGAATGCCTACGTTGCAGGCTCCAGAAAGTGAGTATAAACAGTGGTTAGCCAACTGCGTGGTGTCATAGCAGATGTGAGTGAATGACACATCGGTGCGTACAGTATGTGATCAATGGAAAGGTCAGGAAGTCTCTTCTGTTTGTTTATTTATTCAACCTTTATTTAACTTGGAAAGTCAGTTAAGAACAAATTGACGATGACGATCTACCCCGGGCCAAACCCTAACGACGCTGGGCCAATTGGACACCGCCCTATGGGACTCCCAATCACGGCCGGTTGTGATACAACCTTTGAATCGAACCAGGGTCTGTAGTGACGCCTCCTTGTCCTCTATGTCATTTGCCAAATATGTGTGGCATATTATGAATGGAGTGGCAAGGACTGGATTGTAAACAGAAACAGGTCTAGATCTGGATTGTAAACAGAAACGGGTCTAGATCTGGATTGTAAACACAAACAAGTCTAGATCTGGATTGTAAACACAAACAGGTCTAGATCTGGATTGTAAACACAAACAGGTCTAGATCTGGATTGTAAACACAAACAAGTCTAGATCTGGATTGTAAACACAAACAAGTCTAGATCTGGATTGTAAACACAAACAGGTCTAGATCTGGATTGTAAACACAAACAGGTCTAGATCTGGATTGTAAACACAAACGGGTCTAGATCTGGATTGTAAACACAAACAGGTCTTGATCCATGTAATCATATTCATTGTGATCTAAAAAGGTAAAATGGATCCTAAATCAGCACCGTTAACTTTGAGACGCTTGACACATACGGTCGCAGATATGGTTGAGAGACAGACATGAACCACAGGACTTACCGTACGATGAGCCGTTCACCTGTTTAGAGAGCAGAGCCCGGATGGTTGGCATGGGAATCAGAGCGAACAGGGTCAGGGCTCGAGCTGAAACAGAAATGTGAGGAAGGGTGTGAATACAAAAACAATTCAGGTGAAGAATTACAGACAAGATCAGGTGACAATTCCAGCAGAATATGTTTAGGGTCTATTGTGTCCTAGCCTATTCAGCCTCCTGGGTACCTCTCCCTGTAGTAACTATTGTGTTCTAGTCTGTTCAGCCTCCTGGGTGATTTTGTAAGAAAGAAGTGAGTCTAACCACAATTCTGTTGAAACCCGTAGATAGGGGAGCACCACTTATACTCTAGTGTTTCCACTACCTCTCCCTGTAGTAACTACCTCTCCCTGTAGTAACTACCTCTCCCTGTAGTAACTACCTCTCCTACAGTAACTACCTCTCCCTGTAGTAACTACCTCTCCCTGTAGTAACTACCTCTCCCTGTAGTAACTACCTCACCCTGTAGTAACTACCTTTCCCTGTAGTAACTACCTTTCCCTGTAGTAACTACCTCTCCCAGTAGTAACTACCTCTCCCTGTAGTAACTACCTCTCCCTGTAGTAACTACCTCTCCCTGTAGTAACTACCTCTCCAGTAGTAACTTCCTCTCCTGTAGTAACTACCTCTCCTACAGTAACTACCTCTCCTACAGTAACTACCTCTCCCTGTAGTAACTACCTCTCCCTGTAGTAACTACCTCTCCAGTAGTAACTTCCTCTCCTGTAGTAACTACCTCTCCTACAGTAACTACCTCTCCTACAGTAACTACCTCTCCCTGTAGTAACCTCCTCTCCTGTAGTAACTACCTCTCCTACAGTAACTACCTGTCCACACACACACACACACACACACACACACACACACACACACACACACTACCCTACCTCCCCCCTCCACACACACTCACTACCCTACCTCCCCCCTCCACACACATTCACTACCCTACCTCCCCCCTCCACACACACACACTACCCTACCTCCCCCCTCCACACACACACACTACCCTACCTCCCCCTTCCACACACACACTACCCTACCTCCCCCTTCCACACACACACCACCCTACCTCCCCCCTCCACACACACACACTACCCTACCTCCCCCCTCCACACACACACACTACCCTACCTCCCACTTCCACACACACACACTACCCTACCTCCCCCTTCCACACACACACACACACTACCCTACCTCCCCCCTCCACACACACACACACACACACACACACACACACACACACACACACACACACACACACACACACACACACACACACACACACACTACCCTACCTGTCCCCCTTCCACACACACAGACACACACACTACCCTACCTCCCCCTTCCACACACACACACACACACACACACACACACACACACACACACACACACACACACACTACCCTACCTCCCCCCTCCACACACACACACACACACACTACCCTACCTCCCCCTTCCACACACACACTACCCTACCTCCCCCTTCCACACACACACTACCCTACCTCCCCCCTTCCACACACACACACAACCCTCCCCCCCTTCCACACACACACACTACCCTCCCCCTTCTCTCACATACACACTACCCTCCCCCCCTTCCACACACACACACACACACACTACCCTCCCCCCCTTCCACACACACACACTACCCTCCCCCTTCCACACACACTACCCTCCCCCCTCCACACACTACCCTACCCCCCCTCCACACACATACACACTACCCTCCCCCCCTTCCACACACACACACTACCCTCCCCCTTCCACACACACTACCCTCCCCCCTCCACACACTACCCTACCCCCCCTCCACACACATACACACTACCCCCCCCCCCCCCTTCCACACACACACACTACCCTCCCCCTTCTCTCACACACACACTACCCTCCCCCTTCTCTCACACACACACTACCCTCCCCCTCCACACACTACCCTACCCCCCCTCCACACACATACACACTACCCTCCCCCCCTTCCACACACACACACACTACTCTCCCCCTTCTCTCACACACACACTACCCTCCCCTCCACACACACTACCCTCCCCCTTCCACACACACTACCCTCCCCCCTCCACACACTACCCTACCCCCCCTCCACACACATACACACTACCCTCCCTCCCCCTCCACACCATTGATCTACACAACCTGTAAACCCTGTCAGAAACGAGAAGCTGAAACAAAGAGGAGGATGTCTGATTTAGTATATTTAAAAAGACAGCGTCACCTTGTTTATTTAAAAACAAGTCTTATCTTCACACCATGCTACATTGTGGTGGCCTGGAACAGTCTCCTTCCTCATTCCAACTCAATGACAGAGTTACTGCAGGCGGAGATGTATGTGTGCCTGCCTGCCTGCCTGCCTGCCTGCCTGCCTGCCTGCCTGCATTTGTCCAAGCAGTTAGATTTTCTTGGGCAAAGTACAGTTCTCATAAATCTATCATAAATGATTGGCTACTGTACTAAATGTAATTGGCTACTGTAAATACATGTAATTACACTCTGATAAGGGCAGTGTAAATAAAACATATTATTATCTTACCCAGATAGAACATGTACGTTGCCGTGACGAAGGCCATGAAGTAGATCCCGGCAGCGAAGGACACCATGCCGATGATGATGAGGGTGACGTCACTCACCCATCTGGACATTACCATGACACCCAGGAAGCTCGTCAGGAAGACCACGAACCCGGCGGCGTTACCGTAACCTACCTGTTGATGTGTTTTGGTTTAACCAGAGCCCGATATTGCAAGAGTTAATTCTCACAAGTCACAACTCTGAAATAAGGTTTTTGTCCTAGATCTTTGTTTTGTGCTATCATTCCAACTCTTTGTCAAACATGTTTGGCATGACAGTGCAAGGAGTGGCATGATGGCACAAACATACTGGTAAAACCAGGCTACAAAATGCACATCTTGTTTGATTTAATCAGGACTAATCATGTAATATATATATATATTTTTTTTTACCCCCAAATAAAATATATTTGAACTTACCTGTGTAGCACTCCAGTTCAGGGGCTCCTTCATCTCAAAGGTCACCAGTATCTCCATCCCACCTCCGACGGCCACGTCATATAAAATACCGCTCGCGAAGAGAAGCAGAATGTTCAATATATTCCTGGAATTTCGCTCAGTGACGAAGCCATTGGTCTCGTTGCGCTCGTGCGCGCTTGTCGAGAAACTTGGCATTAGAAAGAAGAAGGTTGTGTAGATAAGACACAAAAAGTAGAGGAAAACACTCAGGCTCACTAACAGAGTCCCTTGTTTAAAATCCACACTGTACAACTGGAAGAGGTGCCCGGACGCTAGACTACCGATGAGACCGGCTACTCCGTAGACCAGTTCGATATGCATCATGTGGAGAGAGCGGTCCTCCTCGGTGGAGGTGAGCGACACCAGGGCCATGACCCCGGCCCAGTAGGAGCAGAACCCGCCGCTGAGTCCGTGGACCACCACCCCGCCGAACATAGCCTGTATCGGGAGATCCATCACTATGACCAGGAGCAGGACCACTCTGGAGACCAGGTAACCCACCAAAGGGATCACGATGGGGATTTTCCGGTACCCCAGGTCCCCTACCTTGGATGGATGAATGAATTAATTGTATTAGACATATTTAATGAAACACACAAAGTTGCCATTTAAGTACGACAATAGATATATAAAAAAACCGATCCAGGAATAAAACAATATCGATTTACCTTGGCTAAAAGAATAGCGGGTAGGATCGGTACGAATTTGGCCAGCATATTATATATCATGTAGAAGTTGGACATTGCTTTCTGCCGGCTGTCTTCGGTGGGGGTGGGCGAGAGCGCGTCGGTCATGTTGGCGCATCTCTCCTTGACCACCATCTGCAAACCGGTGTCGAAAAACGCGCTGGCTATTTGGGCACATAAAACCACCGGCTCGATGCGTTTACGCATTTTCCCGAATGACAACATGATTAGTCCCGATAGAAACCGACAGGCAGACTATAAAAAATAAATGGACAGATTACACTCCCAACGCCTAAACTAACCAAGGACTGTCACCTGTCCATGTCTGGATGACTGTAGACATTTGCGCTTTACTGATCACGACATACCCTATCCAATACCCATTCATGTCTAGTTCCGTGTTTCAAACGGAGCCATGAGTTTACAGAGGAGATTATGTACGTACATGATGACAAAAGACTGGGTGGGACTGGGAGTGGTACGACAGCTTCTTAGGGAAGTTTGCTCAGAACAAATATTAAAACAAGCCTGACTGCACAGTGTTCATCTTGGTATTCGTTTTTGTGATATGGTCATTTTGACAAAAATATAATTTAATCACATGTTTTATCATTTGAATAATGACTAGTGGAGGAAAAAGTACCAGACTTGATTAAAAGTATAAATACCTTAATAGAAAAAGTGAAAGTCACCCAGTAAAATACTACTTGAGTAAAAGTATTTGGTTTTAAATATCCTTAGTATCAAAAGTAAAAGTTTGAATAATTTCATATTCAGTATAATAAGCAAACACAGGTAGTTACTACAGGGGAGAGGTAGTTACTACAGGGAGAGGTAGTTACTAAGGGAGAGGTAGTTACTACAGGGAAGGTAGTTACTACAGGGAGAGGTAGTTACTACTGGAGAGGTAGTTACTACAGGGAGAGGTAGTTACTACTGGAGAGGTAGTTACTACTGGAGAGGTAGTTACTACAGGGAGAGGTAGTTACTAGTACAGGGAGAGGTAGTTACTACAGGGAGAGGTAGTTACTACAGGGAGAGGTAGTTACTACTACAGGGAGAGGTAGTTACTACAGGGAGAGGTAGTTACTATCAGGGAGAGGTAGTTAAGTTACTACAGGGAGAGGTAGTTACTACAGGGAGAGGTAGTTACTACAGGGAGAGGTAGTTACTACAGGGAGAGGTAGTTACTACAGGGAGAGGTAGTTACTACAGGGAGAGGTAGTTACTACAGGGAGAGGTAGTTACTACAGGGAGGAGGTAGTTACTACAGGGAGAGGTAGTTACTACAGGGAGAGGTAGTTACTACAGGGAAGGTAGTTACTACAGGGAGGTAGTTACTACAGGGAGAGGTAGTTACTACAGGGAGAGGTAGTTACTACAGGGAGAGGTAGTTACTACAGGAGAGGTAGTTACTACAGGGAGAGGTAGTTACTACAGGGAGAGGTAGTTACTACAGGGAGAGGTAGTTACTACAGGGAGAGGTAGTTACTACAGGGAGAGGTAGTTATACAGGGAGAGGTAGTTACTACAGGGTGAGGTAGTTACTGTAGGAGAGGTAGTTACTACAGGGAGAGGTAGTTACTACAGGGAGAGGTAGTTACTACTGGGAGAGGTAGTTACTACAGGGAGAGGTAGTTACTACAGGGAGAGGTAGTTACTACAGGGAGAGGTAGTTACTACTGGAGGTAGTTACTACAGGGAGAGGTAGTTACTACAGGGAGAGGTAGTTACTACAGGGAGAGGTAGTTACTAACAGGGAGAGGTAGTTTACTACAGGGAGAGGTAGTTACTACAGGAGAGGTAGTTACTACTGGGAAGAGGTAGTTACTACAGGGAGAGGTAGTTACTACTGAGAGGTAGTTACTACAGGGAGAGGTTAGTTACTACAGGGAGAGGTAGTTACTACTGGAGAGGTAGTTACTACAGGGAGAGGTAGTTACTACAGGGAGAGGTAGTTACTACAGGGAGAGGTAGTTACTACAGGGAGAGGTAGTTACTACAGGGAGAGGTAGTTACTACAGGGAGAGGTAGTTACTACAGGGAGAGGTAGTTACTACAAGGAGAGGGTAGTTACTACTGGAGAGGTAGTTACTACAGGGAGAGGTAGTTACTACAGGGAGAGGTAGTTACTACTGGAGAGGTAGTTACTACAGGGAGAGGTAGTTACTACAGGGAGAGGTAGTTACTACAGGAGAGGTAGTTACTACAGGGAGAGGTAGTTACTACAGGGAGAGGTAGTTACTACAGGGAGAGGTAGTTACTACAGGGAGAGGTAGTTACTACAGGGAGAGGTAGTTACTACAGGGAGAGGTAGTTACTACTGGAGAGGTAGTTACTACAGGGAGAGGTAGTTACTACAGGGAGAGGTAGTTACTACTGGAGAGGTAGTTACTACAGGGAGAGGTAGTTACTACAGGGAGAGGTAGTTACTACAGGGAGAGGTAGTTACTACAGGGAGAGGTAGTTACTACAGGAGAGGTAGTTACTACAGGGAGAGGTAGTTACTACAGGGAGAGGTAGTTACTACAGGGAGAGGTAGTTACTACAGGGAGAGGTAGTTACTACAGGGAGAGGTAGTTACTACAGGGAGAGGTAGTTACTACAGGGAGAGGTAGTTACTACAGGGAGAGGTAGTTACTACAGGGAGAGGTAGTTACTACTGGAGAGGTAGTTACTACAGGGAGAGGTAGTTACTACAGGGAGAGGTAGTTACTACAGGGAGAGGTAGTTACTACAGGGAGAGGTAGTTACTACAGGTAGTTACTGAGGTAGTTACTGTAGGAGAGGTAGTTACTACAGGGAGAGGTAGTTACTACAGGGAGAGGTAGTTACTACAGGGAGAGGTAGTTACTACTGGGAGAGGTAGTTACTACAGGGAGAGGTAGTTACTACAGGGAGAGGTAGTTACTACAGGGAGAGGTAGTTACTACTGGAGAGGTAGTTACTACAGGGAGAGGTAGTTACTACAGGGAGAGGTAGTTACTACAGGGAGAGGTAGTTACTACAGGGAGAGGTAGTTACTACAGGGAGAGGTAGTTACTACAGGGAGAGGTAGTTACTACTGGGAGAGGTAGTTACTACAGGGAGAGGTAGTTACTACAGGGAGAGGTAGTTACTACTGGAGAGGTAGTTACTACAGGGAGAGGTAGTTACTACAGGGAGAGGTAGTTACTACTGGAGAGGTAGTTACTACAGGGAGAGGTAGTTACTACAGGGAGAGGTAGTTACTACAGGGAGAGGTAGTTACTACAGGGAGAGGTAGTTACTACAGGGAGAGGTAGTTACTACAGGGAGAGGTAGTTACTACAGGGAGAGGTAGTTACTACAAGGAGAGGTAGTTACTACTGGAGAGGTAGTTACTACAGGGAGAGGTAGTTACTACAGGGAGAGGTAGTTACTACTGGAGAGGTAGTTACTACAGGGAGAGGTAGTTACTACAGGGAGAGGTAGTTACTACAGGGAGAGGTAGTTACTACAGGGAGAGGTAGTTACTACAGGAGAGGTAGTTACTACAGGGAGAGGTAGTTACTACAGGGAGAGGTAGTTACTACAGGGAGAGGTAGTTACTACAGGGAGAGGTAGTTACTACAGGGAGAGGTAGTTACTACTGGAGAGGTAGTTACTACAGGGAGAGGTAGTTACTACAGGGAGAGGTAGTTACTACTGGAGAGGTAGTTACTACAGGGAGAGGTAGTTACTACAGGGAGAGGTAGTTACTACAGGGAGAGGTAGTTACTACAGGGAGAGGTAGTTACTACAGGAGAGGTAGTTACTACAGGGAGAGGTAGTTACTACAGGGAGAGGTAGTTACTACAGGGAGAGGTAGTTACTACAGGGAGAGGTAGTTACTACAGGGAGAGGTAGTTACTACAGGGAGAGGTAGTTACTACAGGGAGAGGTAGTTACTACAGGGAGAGGTAGTTACTACAGGGAGAGGTAGTTACTACAGGGAGAGGTAGTTACTACAGGGAGAGGTAGTTACTACAGGGAGAGGTAGTTACTACTGGAGAGGTAGTTACTACAGGGAGAGGTAGTTACTACAGGGAGAGGTAGTTACTACTGGAGAGGTAGTTACTACAGGGAGAGGTAGTTACTACAGGGAGAGGTAGTTACTACAGGAGAGGTAGTTACTACAGGGAGAGGTAGTTACTACAGGGAGAGGTAGTTACTACAGGGAGAGGTAGTTACTACAGGGAGAGGTAGTTACTACAGGGAGAGGTAGTTACTACAGGGAGAGGTAGTTACTACTGGAGAGGTAGTTACTACAGGGAGAGGTAGTTACTACAGGGAGAGGTAGTTACTACTGGAGAGGTAGTTACTACAGGGAGAGGTAGTTACTACAGGGAGAGGTAGTTACTACAGGGAGAGGTAGTTACTACAGGGAGAGGTAGTTACTACAGGAGAGGTAGTTACTACAGGGAGAGGTAGTTACTACAGGGAGAGGTAGTTACTACAGGGAGAGGTAGTTACTACAGGGAGAGGTAGTTACTACAGGGAGAGGTAGTTACTACAGGGAGAGGTAGTTACTACAGGGAGAGGTAGTTACTACAGGGAGAGGTAGTTACTACAGGGAGAGGTAGTTACTACTGGAGAGGTAGTTACTACAGGGAGAGGTAGTTACTACAGGGAGAGGTAGTTACTACAGGGAGAGGTAGTTACTACAGGGAGAGGTAGTTACTACAGGGTGAGGTAGTTACTGTAGGAGAGGTAGTTACTACAGGGAGAGGTAGTTACTACAGGGAGAGGTAGTTACTACAGGGAGAGGTAGTTACTACTGGGAGAGGTAGTTACTACAGGGAGAGGTAGTTACTACAGGGAGAGGTAGTTACTACAGGGAGAGGTAGTTACTACTGGAGAGGTAGTTACTACAGGGAGAGGTAGTTACTACAGGGAGAGGTAGTTACTACAGGGAGAGGTAGTTACTACAGGGAGAGGTAGTTACTACAGGGAGAGGTAGTTACTACAGGAGAGGTAGTTACTACTGGGAGAGGTAGTTACTACAGGGAGAGGTAGTTACTACAGGGAGAGGTAGTTACTACTGGAGAGGTAGTTACTACAGGGAGAGGTAGTTACTACAGGGAGAGGTAGTTACTACTGGAGAGGTAGTTACTACAGGGAGAGGTAGTTACTACAGGGAGAGGTAGTTACTACAGGGAGAGGTAGTTACTACAGGGAGAGGTAGTTACTACAGGGAGAGGTAGTTACTACAGGGAGAGGTAGTTACTACAGGGAGAGGTAGTTACTACAAGGAGAGGTAGTTACTACTGGAGAGGTAGTTACTACAGGGAGAGGTAGTTACTACAGGGAGAGGTAGTTACTACTGGAGAGGTAGTTACTACAGGGAGAGGTAGTTACTACAGGGAGAGGTAGTTACTACAGGGAGAGGTAGTTACTACAGGGAGAGGTAGTTACTACAGGAGAGGTAGTTACTACAGGGAGAGGTAGTTACTACAGGGAGAGGTAGTTACTACAGGGAGAGGTAGTTACTACAGGGAGAGGTAGTTACTACAGGGAGAGGTAGTTACTACTGGAGAGGTAGTTACTACAGGGAGAGGTAGTTACTACAGGGAGAGGTAGTTACTACTGGAGAGGTAGTTACTACAGGGAGAGGTAGTTACTACAGGGAGAGGTAGTTACTACAGGGAGAGGTAGTTACTACAGGGAGAGGTAGTTACTACAGGAGAGGTAGTTACTACAGGGAGAGGTAGTTACTACAGGGAGAGGTAGTTACTACAGGGAGAGGTAGTTACTACAGGGAGAGGTAGTTACTACAGGGAGAGGTAGTTACTACAGGGAGAGGTAGTTACTACAGGGAGAGGTAGTTACTACAGGGAGAGGTAGTTACTACAGGGAGAGGTAGTTACTACAGGGAGAGGTAGTTACTACAGGGAGAGGTAGTTACTACAGGGAGAGGTAGTTACTACTGGGAGAGGTAGTTACTACTGGGAGAGGTAGTTACTACAGGGAGAGGTAGTTACTACTGGGAGAGGTAGTTACTACAGGGAGAGGTAGTTACTACAGGGAGAGGTAGTTACTACAGGGAGAGGTAGTTACTACTGGAGAGGTAGTTACTACAGGGAGAGGTAGTTACTACAGGGAAAGGTAGTTACTACAGGGAGAGGTAGTTACTACAGGGAGAGGTAGTTACTACAGGGAGAGGTAGTTACTACAGGGAGAGGTAGTTACTACAGGGAGAGGTAGTTACTACAGGGAGAGGTAGTTACTACAGGGAGAGGTAGTTACTACAGGGAGAGGTAGTTACTACAGGGAGAGGTAGTTACTACTGGGAGAGGTAGTTACTACAGGGAGAGGTAGTTACTACAGGGAGAGGTAGTTACTACAGGGAGAGGTAGTTACTACAGGGAGAGGTAGTTACTACAGGGAGAGGTAGTTACTACAGGGAGAGGTAGTTACTACAGGGAGAGGTAGTTACTACTGGAGAGGTAGTTACTACTGGAGAGGTAGTTACTACAGGGAGAGGTAGTTACTACAGGGAGAGGTAGTTACTACAGGGAGAGGTAGTTACTACAGGGAGAGGTAGTTACTACAGGGAGAGGTAGTTACTACAGGGAGAGGTAGTTACTACAGGGAGAGGTAGTTACTACAGGGAGAGGTAGTTACTGTAGGAGAGGTAGTTACTACAGGGAGAGGTAGTTACTGTAGGAGAGGTAGTTACTACAGGGAGAGGTAGTTACTACAGGGAGAGGTAGTTACTACTGGGAGAGGTAGTTACTACAGGGAGAGGTAGTTACTACAGGGAGAGGTAGTTACTACAGGGAGAGGTAGTTACTACAGGGAGAGGTAGTTACTACAGGGAGAGGTAGTTACTACTGGAGAGGTAGTTACTACAGGGAGAGGTAGTTACTACTGGAGAGGTAGTTACTACAGGGTGAGGTAGTTACTACTGGAGAGGTAGTTACTACAGGGAGAGGTAGTTACTACAGGGAGAGGTAGTTACTACAGGGAGAGGTAGTTATTACAGGGAGAGGTAGTTACTACAGGGAGAGGTAGTTACTACAGGGAGAGGTAGTTACTACAGGGAGAGGTAGTTACTACAGGGAGAGGTAGTTACTACAGGGAGAGGTAGTTACTACAGGGAGAGGTAGTTACTACAGGGAGAGGTAGTTACTACAGGGAGAGGTAGTTACTACAGGGAGAGGTAGTTACTACAGGGAGAGGTAGTTACTACAGGGAGAGGTAGTTACTACAGGGAGAGGTAGTCACTACAGGGAGAGGTAGTTACTACAGGGAGAGGTAGTTACTACTGGAGAGGTAGTTACTACAGGGAGAGGTAGTTACTACAGGGAGAGGTAGTTACTACAGGGAGAGGTAGTTACTGTAGGAGAGGTAGTTACTACAGGGAGAGGTAGTTACTGTAGGAGAGGTAGTTACTACAGGGAGAGGTAGTTACTACAGGGAGAGGTAGTTACTACAGGGAGAGGTAGTTACTACAGGGAGAGGTAGTTACTACTGGGAGAGGTAGTTACTACAGGGAGAGGTAGTTACTACAGGGAGAGGTAGTTACTACAGGGAGAGGTAGTTACTACAGGGAGAGGTAGTTACTACAGGGAGAGGTAGTTACTACTGGAGAGGTAGTTACTACAGGGAGAGGTAGTTACTACAGGGAGAGGTAGTTACTACTGGAGAGGTAGTTACTACTGGAGAGGTAGTTACTACAGGGAGAGGTAGTTACTACTGGAGAGGTAGTTACTACTGGAGAGGTAGTTACTACAGGGAGAGGTAGTTACTACTGGAGAGGTAGTTACTACAGGAGAGGTAGTTACTACTGGAGAGGTAGTTACTACAGGGAGAGGTAGTTACTACTGGAGAGGTAGTTACTACAGGGAGAGGTAGTTACTACTGGAGAGGTAGTTACTACAGGGAGAGGTAGTTACTACTGGAGAGGTAGTTACTACAGGGAGAGGTAGTTACTACAGGGAGAGGTAGTTACTACAGGGAGAGGTAGTTACTACTGGAGAGGTAGTTACTACAGGGAGAGGTAGTTACTACTGGAGAGGTAGTTACTACAGGGAGAGGTAGTTACTACTGGAGAGGTAGTTACTACTGGAGAGGTAGTTACTACTGGAGAGGTAGTTACTACTGGGAGAGGTAGTTACTACTGGAGAGGTAGTTACTACAGGGAGAGGTAGTTACTACTGGAGAGGTAGTTACTACTGGAGAGGTAGTTACTACAGGGAGAGGTAGTTACTACTGGAGAGGAAGTTACTACAGGGAGAGGTAGTTACTACAGGGAGAGGTAGTTACTACTGGAGAGGTAGTTACTACAGGAGAGGTAGTTACTACTGGAGAGGTAGTTACTACAGGGAGAGGTAGTTACTACAGGGAGAGGTAGTTACTACAGGGAGAGGTAGTTACTACAGGGAGAGGTAGTTACTACTGGAGAGGTAGTTACTACAGGGAGAGGTAGTTACTACAGGGAGAGGTAGTTACTACAGGGAGAGGTAGTTACTACAGGGAGAGGTAGTTACTACTGGAGAGGTAGTTACTACAGGGAGAGGTAGTTACTACAGGGAGAGGTAGTTACTACAGGAGAGGTAGTTACTACAGGGAGAGGTAGTTACTACAGGGAGAGGTAGTTACTACAGGGAGAGGTAGTTACTACAGGGAGAGGTAGTTACTACAGGGAGAGGTAGTTACTACAGGGAGAGGTAGTTACTACAGGGAGAGGTAGTTACTACAGGGAGAGGTAGTTACTACAGGGAGAGGTAGTTACTACTGGAGAGGTAGTTACTACAGGGAGAGGTAGTTACTACTGGAGAGGTAGTTACTACAGGGAGAGGTAGTTACTACAGGGAGAGGTAGTTACTACAGGGAGAGGTTGTTACTACTGGAGAGGTAGTTACTACTGGAGAGGTAGTTACTACAGGGAGAGGTAGTTACTACAGGGAGAGGTAGTTACTACAGGAGAGGTAGTTACTACAGGGAGAGGTAGTTACTACAGGGAGAGGTAGTTACTACTGGAGAGGTAGTTACTACTGGAGAGGTAGTTACTACTGGAGAGGTAGTTACTACTGGGAGAGGTAGTTACTACAGGGAGAGGTAGTTACTACAGGGAGAGGTAGTTACTACAGGGAGAGGTAGTTACTACAGGAGAGGTAGTTACTACAGGGAGAGGTAGTTACTACAGGGAGAGGTAGTTACTACAGGGAGAGGTAGTTACTACTGGAGAGGTAGTTACTACAGGGAGAGGTAGTTACTACAGGGAGAGGTAGTTACTACTGGAGAGGTAGTTACTACTGGAGAGGTAGTTACTACTGGGAGAGGTAGTTACTACAGGGAGAGGTAGTTACTACAGGGAGAGGTAGTTACTACAGGGAGAGGTAGTTACTACAGGAGAGGTAGTTACTACAGGGAGAGGTAGTTACTACAGGGAGAGGTAGTTACTACAGGGAGAGGTAGTTACTACAGGGAGAGGTAGTTACTACAGGGAGAGGTAGTTACTACAGGGAGAGGTAGTTACTACTGGAGAGGTAGTTACTACAGGGAGAGGTAGTTACTACTGGAGAGGTAGTTACTACAGGGAGAGGTAGTTACTACAGGGAGAGGTAGTTACTACAGGGAGAGGTAGTTACTACAGGGAGAGGTAGTTACTACTGGAGAGGTAGTTACTACTGGAGAGGTAGTTACTACAGGGAGAGGTAGTTACTACAGGGAGAGGTAGTTACTACTGGAGAGGTAGTTACTACAGGGAGAGGTAGTTACTACAGGGAGAGGTAGTTACTACTGGAGAGGTAGTTACTACAGGGAGAGGTAGTTACTACAGGGAGAGGTAGTTACTACAGGGAGAGGTAGTTACTACAGGGAGAGGTAGTTACTACAGGGAGAGGTAGTTACTACTGGAGAGGTAGTTACTACTGGAGAGGTAGTTACTACAGGAGAGGAGGGTAGTTACTACAGGGAGAGGTAGTTACTACTGGAGAGGTAGTTACTACAGGGAGAGGTAGTTACTACTGGAGAGGTAGTTACTACTGGAGAGGTAGTTACTACAGGGAGAGGTAGTTACTACTGGAGAGGTAGTTACTACAGGGAGAGGTAGTTACTACTGGAGAGGTAGTTACTACAGGGAGAGGTAGTTACTACTGGAGAGGTAGTTACTACAGGGAGAGGTAGTTACTACTGGAGAGGTAGTTACTACTGGAGAGGGTAGTTACTACTGGATAGGGAGGTAGTTTACTACAGGGAGAGGTAGTTACTACTGGAGAGGTAGCCCCATTTGAATTTGATTGATTTATTGATAACACACACACTCCAACACTAAACACGCATAATTTACAAACGTAGCATTTGTGGTTTAGTGAGTCCTCCAGAATCAGAGGCAGTAGGGATGACCAGGGATGTCCTCTGTTTAGTGAGTCCTCCAGATCAGAGGCAGTAGGGATGACCAGGGATGTTCTCTGTTTAGTGTGTCCACCAGATCAGAGGCAGTAGAAGATGACCCGGGATGTCCTCTGTTTAGTGAGTCCTCCAGATCAGAGACAGTAGGGATGACCAGGGATGTTCTCTGTTTAGTGTGTCCACCAGATCAGAGGCAGTAGAGATGACCAGGGATGTCCTCTGTTTAGTGTGTCCACCAGATCAGAGGCCGTAGGGATGACCAGGGACGTTCTCTGTTTAGTGAGTCCTCCAGATCAGAGACAGTAAGGATGACCAGGGATGTTCTCTGTTTAGTGAGTCCTCCAGATCAGAGGCAGTAGGGATGACCAGGGATGTTCTCTGTTTAGTGAGTCCTCCAGATCAGAGGCCGTAGGGATGACCAGGGACGTTCTCTGTTTAGTGAGTCCTCCAGATCAGAGGCAGTAGGGATGACCAGGGATGTTCTCTGTTTAGTGAGTCCTCCAGATCAGAGGCAGTAGGGATGACCAGGGATGTTCTCTGTTTAGTGAGTCCTCCAGATCAGAGGCCGTAGGGATGACCAGGGATGTTCTCTGTTTAGTGAGTCCTCCAGATCAGAGGCAGTAGGGATGACCAGGGATGTTCTCTGTTTAGTGAGTCCTCCAGATCAGAGGCCGTAGGGATGACCAGGGTGTTCTCTGTTTAGTGAGTCCTCCAGATCAGAGGCAGTAGGGATGACCAGGGTGTTCTCTGTTTAGTGAGTCCTCCAGATCAGAGGCAGTAGGGATGACCAGGGTGTTCACTGTTTAGTGAGTCCTCCAGATCAGAGGCAGTAGGGAGGACCAGGGATGTTCTCTATTTAGTGAGTCCTCCAGATCAGAGGCAGTAGGGATGACCAGGGATGTTCTCTGTTTAGTGAGTCCTCCAGATCAGAGGCAGTAGGGATGACCAGGGATGTTCTCTGTTTAGTGAGTCCTCCAGATCAGAGGCAGTAGGGATGACCAGGGATGTTCTCTGTTTAGTGAGTCCTCCAGATCAGAGGCAGTAGAGATAACCAGGATGTTCTCTTGATAAGTGTGTGAATCGGACCATGTTTCTGTCCTGCTAACCATTCAAAATATAACGAGTACTCTTGGGTGTCAGGGGAAAAAAGTACATAATTTTCTTAGGCAATGTAGTAAATGTAAAAAGTTGCCAAAAATATAAATAGTAAAGTGAAGTACAGAAACTACTTAAGTAGTACTTTAAATTGTTTGTACTTAAGTAGTACTTTAAAGTGTTTTTATTTAAGTACTTTACACCACTGATAATGATTGTCTCGTTATTGTCAAAATGTCGAAAACAGGCCTCTCGGTGGCGCAGTGGTTGAGGGCGCTGTACTGCAGCGCCAGCTGTGCCACCAGAGACCCTGGGTTCGCGACTGGGAGGTCCGTGGGGCGACGCACAATTGGCCTAGCGTCGTCCGGGTTAGGGAGGGGTTGGCCGGTAGGGATGTCCTTGTCTCATCGCGCACCAGCGACTCCTGTGGCGATCCGGGCGCAGTGCGCGCTAACCAAGGTTGCCAGGTGCACGGTGTTTCCTCCGACACATTGGTGCGGCTGGCTTCCGGGTTGGATGCGCGCTGTGTTAAGAAGCAGTGCGGCTTGGTTGGGGTTGTGTATATCGGAGGACGCATGACTTTCAACCTTTGTCTCTCCCGAGCCTGTACGGGAGTTGTAGCGATGAGACAAGATAGTAGCTACTAAAATAATTGGATACCATGAAATTGGGGAGAAAAAGGGGTTAAAAAAAATCCCCCCCCAAAAAGTCAAACTGTGGGTCAACTAAATGCCCTTTAATTTTTTGTCCCAATAACATTTGTCTCATTAACACACACATTACCGTTCAAACGTTTGGGGTCAACGTTTGGGGTCACGTTTGGGGTCACGTTTGGGGTCACTTACAAATGTCCTTGTTTTGAAAGAAAAGCAACAAAAAAAGATCAGAAATACAGTGTAGACATTGTTCATGTTATAAATGACTGTTGTAGCTGGAAACAGCTGATTTTTAATGGAATATCTACATAGGAGTACAGATTCCCATTATCTACAACCATCAACTCCTGTGTTCCAATGGCACGTTGTGTTAGCTAAAACAACAGTTTTCAGCTGTGCTAATGATGTGGTCAACTCAGGGTCATGATAGGGGCTGCACCAAATGATTGATGTATTATAATAATTATTATGCTTATGTTGTATTAATAGAAGGGGAGGGGCTATAAGACCCCTCCCCCTCTACATTTATAGGGTCCTGGACCACAGATTAGCAATATATATATATATATGCATTATAAGGTTTAATACTGTCCCACAGTTCTTTTCTAGTCTCTGCCTCTTATAAAGAAACGGTCTGAGAGATGTGTGATTTATTGCAGTCAAAAACAGGGTTTCTGTGAGAAAGCGCCTCAAAGCTAAAAGAGATTCATAGACACAGAACCCTGCAGGGGAGTGAAAGAGATGAGACTCGTCAGACATACCACTATAAAGCAACTTGTGGAGAAGAAAATGACTGCTGAGCCCTGAGAAAACACTGGAACTATTGTTTTCTCCTGCAAGTCTGTAAAACTGTATATGCATGGCCTTGGTCTCATGAGTAGAAGGTGTTGATGTAGGCAGTTCCATCACTAGGGGTTGACTGCAAACATAAAAGCAACTTGAACCTTGTCTATTTTGCAGAACTCAGGAGAGACATCAGTTGTATGTTTGACTTCTGTCTACAGCTGTATTTTGATTCAAATTGTTATGATTTATACGTGCACATTTTGAGTATTCCTTATTTGTTAAGTAAATAGCGGAGTCCAGAAAAGTGGACCCAACATTTGGCGAGCTTGCCAGGAGTGAGTGTAACACTACTGGACGGAACCTGAACCTCCTTCTCCTGATCACCAAATTATTAAGTAACCAGACACCTGTTATATCGAAGTCTGTAATTTATAAGAAGTGGGAGTTCAGTGTTTCGCTGGTATGTAAAAGCATCACGGACAGAAGCTGTATCTGAGAGAACAGTTCTGGGAACAGGCGATAACCTATGGGACACCAGAGATAGATTGTTTAGTTAGGGACAGTTCTGAGAGAACAGTTCTGGGAACATGCGATAACCTATGGGACACCAGAGATATATTGTTTAGTTAGGGAAAGAAGCTGTATCCGAGAGAACAGTTCTGGGAACAGACGATAACCTATGGGACACCAGAGATAGATTGTTTAGTTAGGGAAAGAAGCTGTATCTGAGACAACAGTTCTGAAACAGGCGAAAACCTATTGGACACCAGAGATAGAAATAAACTGTTGTCTGTCCTGATGTGTTTGGTGTGAGTGAAATGCGCAGTGGAGGGGAGATAAACAAATCGAGAATGGGTTATTTTGTTTGAGGACTGAGAGCCGCTTATAAGTGGATTTTTGATACGGAGGAGGACGAGGAACGGTGGAACATTAAAGGCATTAAATTGGAATAGTATAAGAAAGGGATTTTTGGAAGTGAGGACAGCAGGAAGGAGTTCTGTCATTGTATAAGAAAAAGCGGGTTTGATAAAGATATTACCTATAAGACGTATATTACCCTACACCCTGAGGAACCCTGAGGAACCCTGAGGAACCCTGAGGAACTAGTAGTACCCTCAACATATTACCCTACACCCTGAGGAACTAGTAGTACCCTCAACATATTACCCTACACCCTGAGGAACTAGTAGTACCCTCAACATATTACCCTACACCCTGAGGAACTAGTAGTACCCTCAACATATTACCCTACACCCTGAGGAACCCTGACGAACCTGAGGAACTAGTAGTACCCTCATCATATTTCCCTACACCCTGAGGAACTAGTAGTACCCTCAACATATTACCCTACACCCTGAGGAAACTAGTAGTACCCTCAACATATTACCCTACACCCTGAGGAACTAGTAGTACCCTCAACATATACCCTACACCCT
The DNA here is from genome assembly GCF_002021735.2 of Oncorhynchus kisutch. Classification (NCBI taxonomy): domain Eukaryota; kingdom Metazoa; phylum Chordata; class Actinopteri; order Salmoniformes; family Salmonidae; genus Oncorhynchus; species Oncorhynchus kisutch. The sequence goes on along the minus strand of NC_034179.2, from coordinate 3,995,142 downwards.
GAGGAACTAGTAGTACCCTCAACATATTACCCTACACCCTGAGGAACTAGTAGTACCCCATCAACATATTTCCCTACACCCTGAGAACTAGTAGTACCCTCAACATATTACCTACACCCTGAGGAACTAGTAGTACCCTCAACATATTACCCTACACCCTGAGGAACTAGTAGTACCCTCAACATATTACCCTACACCCCGAGGAACTAGTAGTACCCTCAACATATTACCCTACACCCCGAGAACTAGTAGTACCCTCAACATATTACCCTACACCCTGAGGAACTAGTAGTACCCCTCAACATATTACCCTACACCCTGAGGAACTAGTAGTACCCTCAACATATTACCCTACACCCTGAGGAACTAGTAGTACCCTCAACATATTACCTACACCCTGAGGAACTAGTAGTACCCTCAACATATTACCCTACACCCTGAGGAACTAGTAGTACCCTCAACATATACCCTACACCCTGAGGAACTAGTAGTACCCTCAACTATTACCCTACACCCTGAGGAACTAGTAGTACCCTCAACATATTACCCTACCACCCTGAGGAACTAGTAGTACCCTCAACATATTACCCTACACCCTGAGGAACTAGTAGTACCCTCAACATATTACCCTACACCCTGAGGAACTAGTAGTACCCTCAACATATACCTACCACCCTACACCCTGAGAACTAGTAGTACCCTCAACATATTACCCTACACCCTGAGGAACTAGTAGTACCCTCAACATATTACCCTACACCCTGAGGAACTAGTAGTACCCTCAACATATTACCCTACACCCTGAGGAACCCTGAGGAACTAGTAGTACCCTCAACATATACCCCTACACCCTGAGGAACCTGAGGAACTAGTAGTACCCTCAACATATTACCCTACACCCTGAGGAACTAGTAGTACCTCAACATATACCTTACACCCTGAGGAACTAGTAGTACCCTCAACATATTACCCTACACCCTGAGGAACTAGTAGTACCTCAACATATTACCTACACCCTGAGGAACTAGTAGTACCCTCAACATATTACCCTACACCCTGAGGAACTAGTAGTACCCTCAACGTATTACCCTACACCCTGAGGAACTAGTAAGTACCCTCAACATATTACCCTACACCCTGAGGAACTAGTAGTACCTCAACATATTACCCTACACCCTGAGGAACTAGTAGTACCCTCAACATATTACCTGCACCCTGAGGAACTAGTAGTACCCTCAACATATTACCCTACACCCTGAGGAACTAGTAGTACCCTCAACATATTACCCTACACCCTGAGGAACTAGTAGTACCCTCAACATATTACCCTACACCAATGAGGAACTAGTAGTACCCTCAACATATTACCCTACACCCTGAGGCAACTAGTAGTACCCTCAACATATTACCCTACACCCTGAGGAACCCTGAGGAACTAGTAGTACCCTCAACATATTTACCCTACACTGAGGAACTAGTAGTACCCTCAACATATTACCTTACACCCTGAGGAACTAGTAGTACCCTCAACATATTACCCTACACCCTGAGGAAACTAGTAGTACCCTCAACATATTACCCTACACCCTGAGGAACTAGTAGTACCCTCAACATATTACCATACACCTGAGGAACTAGTAGTACCCTCAACGTATTACCCTACACCCTGAGGAACTAGTAGTACCCTCAACATATTACCCTACACCCTGAGGAACTAGTAGTACCCTCAACATATTACCCTACACCCTGAGGAACTAGTAGTACCCTCAACATATTACCCTGCACCCTGAGGAACTAGTAGTACCCTCAACATATTACCCTACACCCTGCAGGAACTAGTAGTACCCTCAACATATTACCCTACACCCTGAGGAACTAGTAGTACCCTCAACATATTACCCTACACCCCGAGGAAACCCTGAGGAACTAGTAGTACCCTCAACATATTACCCTACACCCTGAGGAACTAGTAGTACCCTCAACATATTACCCTACACCCTGAGGAACTAGTAGTACCCTCAACATATTACCCTACACCCTGAGGAACTAGTAGTACCCTCACATATTACCCTACACCCTGAGGAACTAGTAGTACCCTCAACATATTACCTTACACCCTGAGGAACTAGTAGTACCCTCAACATATTACCTTACACCCTGAGGAACTAGTAGTACCCTCAACATATTACCTTACACCCTGAGGAACTAGTAGTACCCTCAACATATTACCCTACACCCTGAGGAACTAGTAGTACCCTCACATATTACCCTACACCCCGAGGAACTAGTAGTACCCTCAACATATTACCCTACACCCTGAGGAACTAGTAGTACCCTCAACATATTACCCTACACCCTGAGGAACTAGTAGTACCCTCAACATATTACCCTACACCCTGAGAACCCTGAGGAACTAGTAGTACCCTCAACATATTACCCTACACCCTGAGGAACTAGTAGTACCCTCAACATATACCCTACACCCTGAGGAACCCTGAGGAACTAGTAGTACCCTCAACATATTACCCTACACCCCGAGGAACTAGTAGTACCCTCAACATATTACCCTACACCCTGAGGAACTAGTAGTACCCTCAACATATTACCCTACACCCTGAGGAACTAGTAGTACCCTCAACATATTACCCCTACACCCTGAGGAACCCTGAGGAACTAGTAGTACCCTCAACATATTACCCTACACCCCTGAGGAACCCTGAGGAACTAGTAGTACCCTCAACATATTACCCTACCACCCTGAGGAACTAGTAGTACCCTCAACATATTACCCTACACCCTGAGGAACTAGTTAGTACCCTCAACATATTACCCCTACACCCTGAGGAACTAGTAGTACCCTCAAACATATTACCCTACACCCTGAGGAATAGTAGTACCCTCAACATATACCCTACACACCTGAGGAACTAGTAGTACCCTCAACATATTAACCTACACCCTGAGGAACTAGTAGTACCCTCAACATATTACCCTACACCCAGAGGAACTAGTAGTACCCCTCAACATATTACCCTACACCCTGAGGGAACTAGTAGTTACCCTCAACATATTACCCTACACACTGAGGAACTAGTAGTACCCTCAACATATAACCCTACACCCTGAGGAACTAGTAGTACCCTCAACATATTACCCTACACCCTGAGGAACTAGTAGTACCCTCAACATATTACCCTTCACCCTGAGGAACTAGTAGTACCCTCAACATATTACCCTACACCCAGAGGAACTAGTAGTACCCTCAACATATTACCCTACACCCTGAGGAACTAGTTAGTACCCTCCAACATATTACCCTACACACTGAGGAACTAGTAGTACCCTCAACATATAACCCTACACCTGAGGAACTAGTAGTACCCTCAACATATTACCCTACACCCTGAGGAACTAGTAGTACCCTCAACATATTACCCTACACCCTGAGGACTAGTAGTACCTCAACATATTACCCTACACCCTGAGGAACTAGTAGTACCCTCAACATATTACCCTACACCCTAGGAACTAGTAGTACCCTCAACATATTACCCTACACCCTGAGGAACTAGTAGTACCCTCAACATATTACCCCTACACCCTGAGGAACTAAGTAGTACCCTCAACATATTACCCTACACCCTGAGGAACTAGTAGTACCCTCAACATATTACCCTACACCCTGAGGAACTAGTAGTACCCTCAACATATTACCCTACACCCTGAGGAACTAGTAGTACCCTCAACATATTACCCTACACCCTGAGGAACTAGTAGTACCCTCAACATATTACCCTACACCCTGAGGAACTAGTAGTACCCTCAACATATTACCTTACACCCTGAGAACTAGTAGTACCCTAACATATTACCTTACACCCTGAGATAACTAGTAGTACCCTCAACATATTACCTTACACCCTGAGGAACTAGTAGTACCTCAACATATTACCCTACACCCTGAGGAACTAGTAGTACCCTCAAACATATTACCCTACACCCTGAGGAACTAGTAGTACCCTCAACATATTACCCTACACCCTGAGGAACCCTGAGGAACTAGTAGTACCCTCAACATATTACCCTACACCCTGAGGAACCCTGAGGAACTAGTAGTACCCTCAACATATTACCCTACACCCTTGAGGAACTAGTAGTACCCTCAACATATTACCCTACACCCTGAGGAACTAGTAGTACCCTCAACATATTACCCTGCACCCTGAGGAACTAGTAGTACCCTCAACATATTTTACCTACACCCTGAGGAACTGTAGTACCCTCAACATATTACCCTACACCCTGAGGAACTAGTAGTACCCTCAACATATTACCCTACACCCTGAGGAACCCTGCAGGAACTAGTAGTACCTCAACATATTACCTACACCCTGAGGAACTAGTAGTACCCTCAACATATTACCTTACACCCTGAGGAACTAGTAGTACCCTCAACATATTACCCTACACCCTGAGGAACTAGTAGTACCTCAACATATTACCCTACACCCTGAGGAACTAGTAGTACCCTCAACATATACCCTACCACCCTGAGGAACTAGTAGTACCCTCAACATATTACCCTTGCACCCTGAGGAACTAGTAGTACCCTCAACATATTACCCTACACCCTGAGGAAACTAGTAGTACCCTCAACATATTACCCTACACCCTGAGGAACTAGTAGTACCCTCAACATATTACCCTACACCCCGAGGAACCCTGAGGAACTAGTAGTACCCTCAACATATTACCCTACACCCTGAGGAACTAGTAGTACCCTCAACATATTACCCTACACCCTGAGGAACTAGTAGTACCCTCAACATATTACCCTACACCCTGAGGAACTAGTAGTACCCTCAACATATTACCCTACACCCTGAGGAACTAGTAGTACCCTCAACATATTACCCTACACCCTGAGGAACTAGTAGTACCCTCAACATATTACCCTACACCCTGAGGAACTAGTAGTACCCTCAACATATTACCCTACACCCTGAGGAACTAGTAGTACCCTCAACATATTAACCTACACCCTGAGGAACTAGTAGTACCCTCAACATATTACCCTACACCCAGAGGAACTAGTAGTACCCTCAACATATTACCCTACACCCTGAGGAACTAGTAGTACCCTCAACATATTACCCTACACACTGAGGAACTAGTAGTACCCTCAACATATAACCCTACACCCTGAGGAACTAGTAGTACCCTCAACATATTACCCTACACCCTGAGGAACTAGTAGTACCCTCAACATATTACCCTTCACCCTGAGGAACTAGTAGTACCCTCAACATATTACCCTACACCCTGAGGAACCCTGAGGAACTAGTAGTACCCTCAACATATTACCCTACACCCTGAGGAACCCTGAGGAACTAGTAGTACCCTCAACATATTACCCTACACCCTGAGGAACTAGTAGTACCCTCAACATATTACCCTACACCCTGAGGAACTAGTAGTACCCTCAACATATTACCCTACACCCTGAGGAACTAGTAGTACCCTCAACATATTACCCTACACCCTGAGGAACTAGTAGTACCCTCAACATATTACCCTACACCCTGAGGAACTAGTAGTACCCTCAACATATTAACCTACACCCTGAGGAACTAGTAGTACCCTCAACATATTACCCTACACCCAGAGGAACTAGTAGTACCCTCAACATATTACCCTACACCCTGAGGAACTAGTAGTACCCTCAACATATTACCCTACACACTGAGGAACTAGTAGTACCCTCAACATATAACCCTACACCCTGAGGAACTAGTAGTACCCTCAACATATTACCCTACACCCTGAGGAACTAGTAGTACCCTCAACATATTACCCTTCACCCTGAGGAACTAGTAGTACCCTCAACATATTACCCTACACCCAGAGGAACTAGTAGTACCCTCAACATATTACCCTACACCCTGAGGAACTAGTAGTACCCTCAACATATTACCCTACACACTGAGGAACTAGTAGTACCCTCAACATATAACCCTACACCCTGAGGAACTAGTAGTACCCTCAACATATTACCCTACACCCTGAGGAACTAGTAGTACCCTCAACATATTACCCTACACCCTGAGGACTAGTAGTACCCTCAACATATTACCCTACACCCTGAGGAACTAGTAGTACCCTCAACATATTACCCTACACCCTGAGGAACTAGTAGTACCCTCAACATATTACCCTACACCCTGAGGAACTAGTAGTACCCTCAACATATTACCCTACACCCTGAGGAACTAGTAGTACCCTCAACATATTACCCTACACCCTGAGGAACTAGTAGTACCCTCAACATATTACCCTACACCCTGAGGAACTAGTAGTACCCTCAACATATTACCCTACACCCTGAGGAACTAGTAGTACCCTCAACATATTACCCTACACCCTGAGGAACTAGTAGTACCCTCAACATATTACCCTACACCCTGAGGAACTAGTAGTACCCTCAACATATTACCTTACACCCTGAGGAACTAGTAGTACCCTCAACATATTACCTTACACCCTGAGATACTAGTAGTACCCTCAACATATTACCTTACACCCTGAGGAACTAGTAGTACCCTCAACATATTACCCTACACCCTGAGGAACTAGTAGTACCCTCAACATATTACCCTACACCCTGAGGAACTAGTAGTACCCTCAACATATTACCCTACACCCTGAGGAACCCTGAGGAACTAGTAGTACCCTCAACATATTACCCTACACCCTGAGGAACCCTGAGGAACTAGTAGTACCCTCAACATATTACCCTACACCCTGAGGAACTAGTAGTACCCTCAACATATTACCCTACACCCTGAGGAACTAGTAGTACCCTCAACATATTACCCTACACCCTGAGGAACTAGTAGTACCCTCAACATATTACCCTACACCCTGAGGAACTAGTAGTACCCTCAACATATTACCCTACACCCTGAGGAACTAGTAGTACCCTCAACATATTACCCTACACCCTGAGGAACCCTGAGGAACTAGTAGTACCCTCAACATATTACCCTACACCCTGAGGAACTAGTAGTACCCTCAACATATTACCTTACACCCTGAGGAACTAGTAGTACCCTCAACATATTACCCTACACCCTGAGGAACTAGTAGTACCCTCAACATATTACCCTACACCCTGAGGAACTAGTAGTACCCTCAACATATTACCCTACACCCTGAGGAACTAGTAGTACCCTCAACATATTACCCTACACCCTGAGGAACTAGTAGTACCCTCAACATATTACCCTACACCCTGAGGAACTAGTAGTACCCTCAACATATTACCCTACACCCTGAGGAACTAGTAGTACCCTCAACATATTACCCTACACCCTGAGGAACTAGTAGTACCCTCAACATATTACCCTACACCCTGAGGAACTAGTAGTACCCTCAACATATTACCCTACACCCTGAGGAACTAGTAGTACCCTCAACATATTACCCTACACCCCGAGGAACCCTGAGGAACTAGTAGTACCCTCAACATATTACCCTACACCCTGAGGAACTAGTAGTACCCTCAACATATTACCCTACACCCTGAGGAACTAGTAGTACCCTCAACATATTACCCTACACCCTGAGGAACTAGTAGTACCCTCAACATATTACCCTACACCCTGAGGAACTAGTAGTACCCTCAACATATTACCCTACACCCTGAGGAACTAGTAGTACCCTCAACATATTACCCTACACCCTGAGGAACTAGTAGTACCCTCAACATATTACCTTACACCCTGAGGAACTAGTAGTACCCTCAACATATTACCTTACACCCTGAGGAACTAGTAGTACCCTCAACATATTACCTTACACCCTGAGGAACTAGTAGTACCCTCAACATATTACCCTACACCCTGAGGAACTAGTAGTACCCTCAACATATTACCCTACACCCCGAGGAACTAGTAGTACCCTCAACATATTACCCTACACCCTGAGGAACTAGTAGTACCCTCAACATATTACCCTACACCCTGAGGAACTAGTAGTACCCTCAACATATTACCCTACACCCTGAGGAACCCTGAGGAACTAGTAGTACCCTCAACATATTACCCTACACCCTGAGGAACTAGTAGTACCCTCAACATATTACCCTACACCCTGAGGAACCCTGAGGAACTAGTAGTACCCTCAACATATTACCCTACACCCGAGGAACTAGTAGTACCCTCAACATATTACCCTACACCCTGAGGAACTAGTAGTACCCTCAACATATTACCCTACACCCTGAGGAACTAGTAGTACCCTCAACATATTACCCTACACCCTGAGGAACCCTGAGGAACTAGTAGTACCCTCAACATATTACCCTACACCCTGAGGAACCCTGAGGAACTAGTAGTACCCTCAACATATTACCCTACACCCTGAGGAACTAGTAGTACCCTCAACATATTACCCTACACCCTGAGGAACTAGTAGTACCCTCAACATATTACCCTACACCCTGAGGAACTAGTAGTACCCTCAACATATTACCCTACACCCTGAGGAACTAGTAGTACCCTCAACATATTACCCTACACCCTGAGGAACTAGTAGTACCCTCAACATATTACCCTACACCCTGAGGAACTAGTAGTACCCTCAACATATTACCCTACACCCTGAGGAACTAGTAGTACCCTCAACATATTACCCTACACCCTGAGGAACTAGTAGTACCCTCAACATATTACCCTACACCCTGAGGAACTAGTAGTACCCTCAACATATTACCCTACACCCTGAGGAACTAGTAGTACCCTCAACATATTACCCTACACCCTGAGGAACTAGTAGTACCCTCAACATATTACCCTACACCCTGAGGAACTAGTAGTACCCTCAACATATTACCCTACACCCTGAGGAACTAGTAGTACCCTCAACATATTACCCTACACCCTGAGGAACTAGTAGTACCCTCAACATATTACCCTACACCCTGAGGAACTAGTAGTACCCTCAACATATTACCCTACACCCTGAGGAACTAGTAGTACCCTCAACATATTACCCTACACCCTGAGGAACTAGTAGTACCCTCAACATATTACCCTACACCCTGAGGAACTAGTAGTACCCTCAACATATTACCCTACACCCTGAGGAACTAGTAGTACCCTCAACATATTACCCTACACCCTGAGGAACTAGTAGTACCCTCAACATATTACCCTACACCCTGAGGAACTAGTAGTACCCTCAACATATTACCCTACACCCTGAGGAACTAGTAGTACCCTCAACATATTACCCTACACCCTGAGGAACTAGTAGTACCCTCAACATATTACCCTACACCCTGAGGAACTAGTAGTACCCTCAACATATTACCCTACACCCTGAGGAACTAGTAGTACCCTCAACATATTACCCTACACCCTGAGGAACTAGTAGTACCCTCAACATATTACCCTACACCCTGAGGAACTAGTAGTACCCTCAACATATTACCCTACACCCTGAGGAACTAGTAGTACCCTCAACATATTACCCTACACCCTGAGGAACTAGTAGTACCCTCAACATATTACCCTACACCCTGAGGAACTAGTAGTACCCTCAACATATTACCCTACACCCTGAGGAACTAGTAGTACCCTCAACATATTACCCTACACCCTGAGGAACTAGTAGTACCCTCAACATATTACCCTACACCCTGAGGAACTAGTAGTACCCTCAACATATTACCCTACACCCTGAGGAACTAGTAGTACCCTCAACATATTACCCTACACCCTGAGGAACTAGTAGTACCCTCAACATATTACCCTACACCCTGAGGAACTAGTAGTACCCTCAACATATTACCCTACACCCTGAGGAACTAGTAGTACCCTCAACATATTACCCTACACCCTGAGGAACTAGTAGTACCCTCAACATATTACCCTACACCCTGAGGAACTAGTAGTACCCTCAACATATTACCCTACACCCTGAGGAACTAGTAGTACCCTCAACATATTACCCTACACCCTGAGGAACTAGTAGTACCCTCAACATATTACCCTACACCCTGAGGAACTAGTAGTACCCTCAACATATTACCCTACACCCTGAGGAACTAGTAGTACCCTCAACATATTACCCTACACCCTGAGGAACTAGTAGTACCCTCAACATATTACCCTACACCCTGAGGAACTAGTAGTACCCTCAACATATTACCCTACACCCTGAGGAACTAGTAGTACCCTCAACATATTACCCTACACCCTGAGGAACTAGTAGTACCCTCAACATATTACCCTACACCCTGAGGAACTAGTAGTACCCTCAACATATTACCCTACACCCTGAGGAACTAGTAGTACCCTCAACATATTACCCTACACCCTGAGGAACTAGTAGTACCCTCAACATATTACCCTACACCCTGAGGAACTAGTAGTACCCTCAACATATTACCCTACACCCTGAGGAACTAGTAGTACCCTCAACATATTACCCTACACCCTGAGGAACTAGTAGTACCCTCAACATATTACCCTACACCCTGAGGAACTAGTAGTACCCTCAACATATTACCCTACACCCTGAGGAACTAGTAGTACCCTCAACATATTACCCTACACCCTGAGGAACTAGTAGTACCCTCAACATATTACCCTACACCCTGAGGAACTAGTAGTACCCTCAACATATTACCCTACACCCTGAGGAACTAGTAGTACCCTCAACATATTACCCTACACCCTGAGGAACTAGTAGTACCCTCAACATATTACCCTACACCCTGAGGAACTAGTAGTACCCTCAACATATTACCCTACACCCTGAGGAACTAGTAGTACCCTCAACATATTACCCTACACCCTGAGGAACTAGTAGTACCCTCAACATATTACCCTACACCCTGAGGAACTAGTAGTACCCTCAACATATTACCCTACACCCTGAGGAACTAGTAGTACCCTCAACATATTACCCTACACCCTGAGGAACTAGTAGTACCCTCAACATATTACCCTACACCCTGAGGAACTAGTAGTACCCTCAACATATTACCCTACACCCTGAGGAACTAGTAGTACCCTCAACATATTACCCTACACCCTGAGGAACCCTGAGGAACTAGTAGTACCCTCAACATATTACCCTACACCCTGAGGAACTAGTAGTACCCTCAACATATTACCCTACACCCTGAGGAACTAGTAGTACCCTCAACATATTACCCTACACCCTGAGGAACTAGTAGTACCCTCAACATATTACCCTACACCCTGAGGAACTAGTAGTACCCTCAACATATTACCCTACACCCTGAGGAACTAGTAGTACCCTCAACATATTACCCTACACCCTGAGGAACTAGTAGTACCCTCAACATATTACCCTACACCCTGAGGAACTAGTAGTACCCTCAACATATTACCCTACACCCTGAGGAACTAGTAGTACCCTCAACATATTATTACCCTACACCCTGAGGAACTAGTAGTAGTACCCTCAACATATTACCCTACACCCTGAGGAACTAGTAGTACCCTCAACATATTACCTACACCCTGAGGAACTAGTAGTACCCTCAACATATTACCCTACACCCTGAGGAACTAGTAGTACCCTCAACATATTACCCTACACCCTGAGGAACTAGTAGTACCCTCAACATATTACCCTACACCCTGAGGAACTAGTAGTACCCTCAACATATTACCCTACACCCTGAGGAACTAGTAGTACCCTCAACATATTACCCTACACCCTGAGGAACTAGTAGTACCCTCAACATATTACCCTACACCCTGAGGAACTAGTAGTACCCTCAACATATTACCCTACACCCTGAGGAACTAGTAGTACCCTCAACATATTACCCTACACCCTGAGGAACTAGTAGTACCCTCAACATATTACCCTACACCCTGAGGACACCCTGAGGAACTAGTAGTACCCTCAACATATTACCCTACACCCTGAGGAACTAGTAGTACCCTCAACATATTACCCTACACCCTGAGGAACCCTGAGGAACTAGTAGTACCCTCAACATATTACCCTACCCCCTGAGGAACTAGTAGTACCCTCAACATATTACCCTACACCCTGAGGAACTAGTAGTACCCTCAACATATTACCCTACACCCTGAGGAACTAGTAGTACCCTCAACATATTACCCTACACCCTGAGGAACTAGTAGTACCCTCAACATATTACCCTACACCCTGAGGAACTAGTAGTACCCTCAACATATTACCCTACACCCTGAGGAACTAGTAGTACCCTCAACATATTAACCTACACCCTGAGGAACTAGTAGTACCCTCAACATATTACCCTACACCCTGAGGAACTAGTAGTACCCTCAACATATTACCCTACACCCTGAGGAACTAGTAGTACCCTCAACATATTACCCTACACCCTGAGGAACTAGTAGTACCCTCAACATATTACCCTACACCCTGAGGAACTAGTAGTACCCTCAACATATTACCCTACACCCTGAGGAACTAGTAGTACCCTCAACATATTACCCTACACCCTGAGGAACTAGTAGTACCCTCAACATATTACCCTACACCCTGAGGAACTAGTAGTACCCTCAACATATTACCCTACACCCTGAGGAACTAGTAGTACCCTCAACATATTACCCTACACCCTGAGGAACTAGTAGTACCCTCAACATATTACCCTACACCCTGAGGAACTAGTAGTACCCTCAACATATTACCCTACACCCTGAGGAACTAGTAGTACCCTCAACATATTACCCTACACCCTGAGGACTAGTAGTACCCTCAACATATTACCCTACACCCTGAGGAACTAGTAGTACCCTCAACATATTACCCTACACCCTGAGGAACTAGTAGTACCCTCAACATATTACCCTACACCCTGAGGAACTAGTAGTACCCTCAACATATTACCCTACACCCTGAGGAACTAGTAGTACCCTCAACATATTACCCTACACCCTGAGGAACTAGTAGTACCCTCAACATATTACCCTACACCCTGAGGAACTAGTAGTACCCTCAACATATTACCCTACACCCTGAGGAACTAGTAGTACCCTCAACATATTACCCTACACCCTGAGGAACTAGTAGTACCCTCAACATATTACCCTACACCCTGAGGAACTAGTAGTACCCTCAACATATTACCCTACACCCTGAGGAACTAGTAGTACCCTCAACATATTACCTTACACCCTGAGGAACTAGTAGTACCCTCAACATATTACCTTACACCCTGAGGAACTAGTAGTACCCTCAACATATTACCCTACACCCTGAGGAACTAGTAGTACCCTCAACATATTACCCTACACCCTGAGGAACTAGTAGTACCCTCAACATATTACCCTACACCCTGAGGAACCCTGAGGAACTAGTAGTACCCTCAACATATTACCCTACACCCTGAGGAACCCTGAGGAACTAGTAGTACCCTCAACATATTACCCTACACCCTGAGGAACTAGTAGTACCCTCAACATATTACCCTACACCCTGAGGAACTAGTAGTACCCTCAACATATTACCCTACACCCTGAGGAACTAGTAGTACCCTCAACATATTACCCTACACCCTGAGGAACTAGTAGTACCCTCAACATATTACCCTACACCCTGAGGAACTAGTAGTACCCTCAACATATTACCCTACACCCTGAGGAACTAGTAGTACCCTCAACATATTACCCTACACCCTGAGGAACTAGTAGTACCCTCAACATATTACCCTACACCCTGAGGAACCCTGAGGAACTAGTAGTACCCTCAACATATTACCCTACACCCTGAGGAACCCTGAGGAACTAGTAGTACCCTCAACATATTACCCTACACCCTGAGGAACTAGTAGTACCCTCAACATATTACCTTACACCCTGAGGAACTAGTAGTACCCTCAACATATTACCCTACACCCTGAGGAACTAGTAGTACCCTCAACATATTACCCTACACCCTGAGGAACTAGTAGTACCCTCAACATATTACCCTACACCCTGAGGAACTAGTAGTACCCTCAACATATTACCCTACACCCTGAGGAACTAGTAGTACCCTCAACATATTACCCTACACCCTGAGGAACTAGTAGTACCCTCAACATATTACCCTACACCCTGAGGAACTAGTAGTACCCTCAACATATTACCCTACACCCTGAGGAACTAGTAGTACCCTCAACATATTACCCTACACCCTGAGGAACTAGTAGTACCCTCAACATATTACCCTACACCCTGAGGAACTAGTAGTACCCTCAACATATTACCCTACACCCGAGGAACCCTGAGGAACTAGTAGTACCCTCAACATATTACCCTACACCCTGAGGAACTAGTAGTACCCTCAACATATTACCCTACACCCTGAGGAACTAGTAGTACCCTCAACATATTACCCTACACCCTGAGGAACTAGTAGTACCCTCAACATATTACCCTACACCCTGAGGAACTAGTAGTACCCTCAACATATTACCCTACACCCTGAGGAACTAGTAGTACCCTCAACATATTACCCTACACCCTGAGGAACTAGTAGTACCCTCAACATATTACCTTACACCCTGAGGAACTAGTAGTACCCTCAACATATTACCTTACACCCTGAGGAACTAGTAGTACCCTCAACATATTACCTTACACCCTGAGGAACTAGTAGTACCCTCAACATATTACCCTACACCCTGAGGAACTAGTAGTACCCTCAACATATTACCCTACACCCCGAGGAACTAGTAGTACCCTCAACATATTACCCTACACCCTGAGGAACTAGTAGTACCCTCAACATATTACCCTACACCCTGAGGAACTAGTAGTACCCTCAACATATTACCCTACACCCTGAGGAACCCTGAGGAACTAGTAGTACCCTCAACATATTACCCTACACCCTGAGGAACTAGTAGTACCCTCAACATATTACCCTACACCCTGAGGAACCCTGAGGAACTAGTAGTACCCTCAACATATTACCCTACACCCCGAGGAACTAGTAGTACCCTCAACATATTACCCTACACCCTGAGGAACTAGTAGTACCCTCAACATATTACCCTACACCCTGAGGAACTAGTAGTACCCTCAACATATTACCCTACACCCTGAGGAACCCTGAGGAACTAGTAGTACCCTCAACATATTACCCTACACCCTGAGGAACCCTGAGGAACTAGTAGTACCCTCAACATATTACCCTACACCCTGAGGAACTAGTAGTACCCTCAACATATTACCCTACACCCTGAGGAACTAGTAGTACCCTCAACATATTACCCTACACCCTGAGGAACTAGTAGTACCCTCAACATATTACCCTACACCCTGAGGACTAGTAGTACCCTCAACATATTAACCCTACACCCTGAGGAAACTAGTAGTACCTCAACATATTACCCTACACCCTGAGGAACTAGTAGTACCCGTCAACATATTACCCTACACCCCGAGGAACTAGTAGTACCCTCAACATATTACCCTACACCCTGAGGAACTAGTAGTACCCTAAATATTACCCTACACCCTGAGGAACTAGTAGTACCCTCAACATATTACCCTACCCCTGAGGAACTAGTAGTACCCTCAACATATTTACCCTACACCCTGAGGAAATAGTAGTACCCTCAACATATTACCCTACACCCTGAGGACTAGTAGTACCCTCAACATATTACCTACACCCTGGGAACTAGTAGTACCCTCAACATATTACCCTACACCCTGAGGAAACTAGTAGTACCCTCAACATATTACCCTACACCCTGAGGAACTAGTAGTACCCTCAACATATTACCCTACACCCTGAGGAACTAGTAGTACCCTCAACATATTACCCTACACCCTGAGGAACTAGTAGTACCCTCAACATATTACCCTACACCCTGAGGAACTAGTAGTACCCTCAACATATTACCCTACACCCCGAGGAACTAGTAGTACCCTCAACATATTACCCTACACCCCGAGGAACTAGTAGTACCCTCAACATATTACCCTACACCCTGAGGAACTAGTAGTACCCTCAACATATTACCCTACACCCTGAGGAACTAGTAGTACCCTCAACATATTACCCTACACCCTGAGGAACTAGTAGTACCCTCAACATATTACCCTACACCCTGAGGAACTAGTAGTACCCTCAACATATTACCCTACACCCTGAGGAACTAGTAGTACCCTCAACATATTACCCTACACCCTGAGGAACTAGTAGTACCCTCAACATATTACCCTACACCCTGAGGAACTAGTAGTACCCTCAACATATTACCCTACACCCTGAGGAACTAGTAGTACCCTCAACATATTACCCTACACCCTGAGGAACTAGTAGTACCCTCAACATATTACCCTACACCCTGAGGAACTAGTAGTACCCTCAACATATTACCCTACACCCTGAGGAACTAGTAGTACCCTCAACATATTACCCTACACCCTGAGGAACTAGTAGTACCCTCAACATATTACCCTACACCCTGAGGAACTAGTAGTACCCTCAACATATTACCCTACACCCTGAGGAACTAGTAGTACCCTCAACATATTACCTTACACCCTGAGGAACTAGTAGTACCCTCAACATATTACCTTACACCCTGAGGAACTAGTAGTACCCTCAACATATTACCCTACACCCTGAGGAACTAGTAGTACCCTCAACATATTACCCTACACCCTGAGGAACTAGTAGTACCCTCAACATATTACCCTACACCCTGAGGAACTAGTAGTACCCTCAACATATTACCCTACACCCTGAGGAACTAGTAGTACCCTCAACATATTACCCTACACCCTGAGGAACTAGTAGTACCCTCAACATATTACCCTACACCGCTGAGGAACTAGTAGTACCCTCAACATATTACCCTACACCCTGAGGAACTAGTTAGTACCCTCAACATATTACCCTACACACCCGAGGAACTAGTAGTACCCTCAACATATACCCTACACCCTGAGGAACTAGTAGTACCCTCAACATATTTACCCTACACCTGAGGAACTAGTGTACCCTCAACATATTACCCTACACCTGAGGAACTAGTATAGTACCCTCAACAATTACCCCTACACCCTGAGGAACTAGTAGTACCCTCACTATACCCTACACCCTGAGGACTAGTATACCCTCAACAATTACCCTACACACCTGAGGATACTGAGTAGTACCCTCAACATATTACCTACACCCTGAGGAACTAGTAGTACCCTCAACATATTACCCTACACCCTGAGGCAACAGTAGTACCCTCAACATATTACCACTACAACCCTGAGGAACTAGTAGTACCCTCAACATATTACCCTACACCCTGAGGAACTAGTAGTACCCTCAACATATTACCCTACACCCTGAGGAACTAGTAGTACCCTCAACATATTACCCTACACCCTGAGGAACTAGTAGTACCCTCAACATATTACCCTACACCATGAGGAACTAGTAGTACCCTCAACATATTACCCTACACCCTGAGGGTACCCTCAACACCCTACAGGAACTAGTAGTACCCTCAACATATTACCCTACACCCTGAGGAACTAGTAGTACCCTCAACATATTACCCTACACCCTGAGGAACTAGTAGTACCCTCAACATATTACCTACACCCTGAGGAACTAGTAGTACCCTCAACATATTACCTTACACCCTGAGGAACTAGTAGTACCCTCAACATATTACCCTACACCCTGAGGAACTAGTAGTACCCTCAACATATTACCCTACACCCCGAGGAACTAGTAGTACCCTCAACATATTACCCTACACCCTGAGGAACTAGTAGTACCCTCAACATATTACCCTACACCCTGAGGAACTAGTAGTTCCCTCACATATTACCCTACACCCTGAGGAACTAGTAGTTACCCTAAATAGTACCCTACACCCGAGAACCCTTGAGGAACTATAGTACCCTTCAAAATTACCCTACCCCGAGAACTATTAGTACCCTCAACAATTTACCCTACACCTGATTGAACTTAGTCAGTACCCTCACATATTACCCTACACCCGAGGAATAGTAGTACCCTCAATATTACCCTACACCCTGAGAACTTAGTCGTACTCCTTCAACATATCCCTACACCCTGGGAACTAGTTAGTACCCTCAACATATTACCCTACACCCTGAGGAACTAGTAGTACCCTCAACATATTACCCTACACCCTGAGGAACCCTGAGGAATAGTAGTACCCTCAACATATTACCCTACACCCCTGAGAACTAGTAGTACCCTCAACATATTACCCTACACCCTGAGGAACTAGTAGTACCCTCAACATATTACCCTACACCCTGAGGAACTAGTAGTACCCTCAACATATTACCCCTACACCCTGAGGAACTAGTAGTACCCTCAACATATTACCCTACACCCTGAGGAACCCTGAGGGAACTAGTAGTACCCTCAACATATTACCCTACACCCTGAGGAACTAGTAGTACCCTCAACATATTACCCTACACCCTGAGGAACTAGTAGTACCCTCAACATATTACCCTACACCCTGAGGAACTAGTAGTACCCTCAACATATTACCCTACACCCTGAGGAACTAGTAGTACCCTCAACATATTACCCTACACCCTGAGGAACCCTGAGGGAACTAGTAGTACCCTCAACATATTACCCTACACCCTGAGGAACTAGTAGTACCCTCATCATATTACCCTACACCCTGAGGAACTAGTAGTACCCTCAACATATTTAATTGAAATACGACCTATAATTACTTGTAGGAGGATAGTTAAGGAGCCTTTTAAGGTGAATTGGTGGAGAGGAGGTTGTGTGTTATGGGCAGATGAGAAGACAGTGGAGGAAATAGAGATAAACGAATATAAGATCCACTATTGATATTTATTGCAAAGTTAGATAATAGGTAGGGCACCTACTATCATCACACGGCTGACTGTCAAATTAAACCAAACCGACGCTCTGCAAAAGGCCTGTAAAGTTTTTAGTTATTATTGGCCCAATGGTGGAATAAAACGTTATGAGTAGGACAGAAGATATTTGAATAAAAGGTTGAACATATTTGTTAGGGACACTTTCCTACCATAGGACAGTATAAGAAATGTACAACCCTTACTTAGTATACCAGCAAAATGATTACATGGAAGTTGTGTTCTGTCGAGATTTTCATAGAAAATGACTTTGTAATGCTTTTACCAGGGGCACTGGTGAATATAATATTACTGGTACTCTATACCTTTAAGATATAATATTAGGAATTGAAGTCTATCATGCGGTTTCCTCTGTGAGGCAGAACAGAGGCAGGACAGATCTTCATGAACAAGGCTACCGTGACCAAACTAAAGCTGGAGAAAACAATAAGAGAGGCAGAACAGAGGCAGGACAGAGGCAGGACAGAGGCAGGACAGAGGCAGGACAGAGGCAGGACAGAGGCAGGACAGAGGCAGGACAGAGGCAGGACAGAGGCAGGACAGAGGCAGGACAGAGGCAGGACAGAGGCAGAACAGAGGCAGAACAGAGGCAGAACAGAGGCAGAACAGAGGCAGGACAGAGGCAGGACAGAGGCAGAACAGGAATACTCCCCACCGCCCCGCTGCTGTGTGAGACTCAACCCAGAGGACCCCAGAGGTGACTATACACAGATCTACCCTCTCATACCACTGACAGAAGAAAATGGAGAAGCAACCACAATTATCTTCAAGGGGACTCTGATGAAGGAGTTGGATGACACAACAGCAGCAGCAAGTGGCATGAGAAGAATATAATTGGATGAAAAAAAGAGGCACAGTTCCTGGAGGGAGTTTCCCCTCGATATCCCAACAGCTACTAAAGAAGAAAAATAAAAAGTACAATGTGTCACCATCCATGGCTGACCTATTCAGAGAGCAAGAAAAAGGAGACTAGACACTGCACTGAAGAAGGCCCGGCTCCCACAGATCGAGACAGGAAGTGGTGATTCTACTCACAAAATGATGGCTGCTCAAAGTTGTTTTCGACAGGCTCACCACAACCACAGTCTGCCGCTCCCCCCAACAGTCACATCAGTCACACCTGTGAACCTGGTGCTTGCAGGGTATGTGCTTTTCACCACTCAGCATTAAGGTGACCCACAGACATGGACAGGAAGAGGAGGTGGGCCCGCCATGGCACTTCGTGACTGGAACAACACTCAGCGCTGGTCCTGTGGGCAGTTGGGGCACGTGAGTTCACAGTGTGGGGGGAAATGAAAGAGGAAGAGGTTTCAATAGGGGCAGAAGAACCTTTTGGGCCTGGCAGAGGAAGAGGAAGCTTTGCTAATGCACATCTTGGTGTGTACTACCCACCATGGCAGCAATATGCTCCTCAGCCACAGTACCACTCACCTGGAGCTGGACATGCTCCTCAGCCACAGTACCACTCACCTGGAGCTGGACATGCTCCTCAGCCACAGTACCACTCACCTGGAGCTGGACATGCTCCTCAGCCACAGTACCACTCACCTGGAGCTGGACATGCTCCTCAGCCACAGTACCACTCACCTGGAGCTGGACATGCTCCTCAGCCACAGTACCACTCACCTGGAGCTGGACATGCTCCTCAGCCACAGTACCACTCACCCGGAGCTGGACATGCTCCTCAGCCACAGTACCACTCACCCAGAGCTGAAAATGCTCCTCAGCCACATTACCACTCACCCAGAGCTGAAAATGCTCCTCAGCCACATTACCACTCATGGAGTGAGCCATTCGTCAAAGGGGGGATATGGAGGAGGAGAAGATTTCGGCCCAATGGTTTTGCCAAAATTTGAATCAGCATGTAAAACAGTTAATTTATCGTTGCGCGACATTTGTTATATAACATAGACAAGGGAACTCCACTGTAACCAGGGAAGTTCCTCACTCCACTGTAACCAGGGAAGTTCCCCACTCCACTGTAACCAGGGAAGTTCTCCACTCCACTGTAACCAGGGAAGTTCCCCACTTCACTGTAACCAGGGAAGTTCCCCACTTCACTGTAACCAGGGAAGTTATCCACTCCAATGTAACCAGGGAAGTTCTCCACTCCAATGTAACCAGGGAAGTTCCCCACTCCACTGTAACCAGGGAAGTTCCCCACTCCACTGTAACCAGGGAAGTTCCCCACTCCACTGTAACCAGGGAAGTTCCCCACTCCACTGTAACCAGGGAAGTTCCCCACTCCACTGTAACCAGGGAAGTTCTCCACTGTAACCAGGGAAGTTCTCCACTCCACTGTGACCAGGGAAGTTCCCCACTCCACTGTAACCAGGGAAGTTCTCCACTCCACTGTAACCAGGGAAGTTCCCCACACCACTGTAACCAGGGAAGTTCCCCACTCCACTGTAACCAGGGAAGTTCCCCACTCCACTGTAACCAGGGAACTTCCCCACTCCACTGTGACCAGGGAAATTCCCCACTCCACTGTAACCAGGGAAGTTCCCCACTCCACTGTAACCAGGGAAGTTCTCCACTCCACTGTGACCAGGAAGTTCCCCACTCCACTGTAACCAGGGAAGTTCTCCACTCCACTGTAACCAGGGAAGTTCCCCACTCCACTGTAACCAGGGAAGTTCTCCACACCACTGTAACCAGGGAAGTTCCCCACTCCACTGTAACCAGGGAAGTTCCCCACTCCACTGTAACCAGGGAAGTTCTCCACTCCACTGTGACCAGGGAAGTTCCCCACTCCACTGTAACCAGGGAAGTTCTCCACTCCACTGTAACCAGGGAAGTTCCCCACTCCACTGTAACCAGGGAAGTTCTCCACTCCACTGTAACCAGGGAAGTTCCCCACTCCACTGTAACCAGGGAAGTTCTCCACTCCACTGTGACCAGGGAAGTTCCCCACTCCACTGTAACCAGGGAAGTTCTCCACTCCACTGTAACCAGGGAAGTTCCCCACTCCACTGTAACCAGGGAAGTTCCCCACTCCACTGTAACCAGGGAAGTTCCCCACTCCACTGTAACCAGGGAAGTTCCCCACTCCACTGTAACCAGGGAAGTTCCCCACTCCACTGTAACCAGGCAAGTTCCCCACTGTAACCAGGGAAGTTCCCCACTCCACTGTAACCAGGGAACTTCCCCACTCCACTGTGACCAGGGAAGTTCCCCACTCCACTGTAACCAGGGAAGTTCCCCACTCCACTGTAACCAGGGAAGTTCTCCACTCCACTGTGACCAGGGAAGTTCCCCACTCCACTGTAACCAGGTAAGTTCTCCACTCCACTGTAACCAGGGAAGTTCCCCACTCCACTGTAACCAAGGAAGTTCCCCACTGTAACCAGGGAAGTTCCCCACTCCACTGTAACCAGGGAAGTTCTCCACTCCACTGTGACCAGAGAAGTTCCCCACTCCACTGTAACCAGGGAAGTTCCCCACTCCACTGCAACCAGGGAAGTTCTCCACTCCACTGTAACCAGGGAAGTTCCCCACTCCACTGCAACCAGGGAAGTTCTCCACTCCACTGTAACCAGGGAAGTTCCCCACTCCAGTGTAACCAGGGAAGTTCCCCACTCCAGTGTAACCAGGGAAGTTCCCCACTCCAGTGTAACCAGGGAAGTTCCCCACTCCACTGTAACCAGGGAAGTTCCCCACTCCACTGTAACCAGGGAAGTTCCCCACTCCACTGTAACCAGGGAAGTTCCCCACTCCACTGTAACCAGGGAAGTTCTCCACTGTAACCAGGGAAGTTCCCCACTCCACTTTAACCAGGGAAGTTCCCCACTCCACTTTAACCAGGGAAGTTCTCCACTGTAACCAGCGAAGTTCCCCACTCCACTGTAACCAGGGAAGTTCTCCACTCCACTGTGACCAGGGAAGTTCCCCACTCCACTGTAACCAGGGAAGTTCTCCACTCCACTGTAACCAGGGAAGTTCCCCACTGTAACCAGGGAAGTTCCCCACTCCACTGTAACCTGGGAAGTTCTCCACTCCACTGTAACCAGGGAAGTTCCCCACTTCACTGTAACCAGGGAAGTTCCCCACTTCACTGTAACCAGGGAAGTTATCCACTTCACTGTAACCAGGGAAGTTCCCCACTCCACTGTAACCAGGGAAGTTCTCCACTCCACTGTGACCAGGGAAGTTCCCCACTCCACTGTAACCAGGGAAGTTCTCCACTCCACTGTAACCAGGGAAGTTCCCCACTGTAACCAGGGAAGTTCCCCACTCCACTGTAACCTGGGAAGTTCTCCACTCCACTGTAACCAGGGAAGTTCCCCACTTCACTGTAACCAGGGAAGTTCCCCACTTCACTGTAACCAGGGAAGTTATCCACTTCACTGTAACCAGGGAAGTTATCCACTCCAATGTAACCAGGGAAGTTCCCCACTTCACTGTAACCAGGGAAGTTCTCCACTGTAACCAGGGAATTTCTCCACTCCACTGTGACCAGGGAAGTTCCCCACTCCATTGTAACCAGGGAAGTTCTCCACTCCACTGTGACCAGGGAAGTTCCCCACTCCATAGTAACCAGGGAAGTTCTCCACTCCACTGTAACCAGGGAAGTTCCCCACTCCAGTGTAACCAGGGAAGTTCCCCACTCCAGTGTAACCAGGGAAGTTCCCCACTCCAGTGTAACCAGGGAAGTTCCCCACTCCAGTGTAACCAGGGAAGTTCCCCACTCCACTGTAACCAGGGAAGTTCCCCACTCCACTGTAACCAGGGAAGTTCTCCACTGTAACCAGGGAAGTTCCCCACTCCACTGTAACCAGGGAAGTTCTCCACTCCACTGTGACCAGGGAAGTTCCCCATTCCACTGTAACCAGGGAAGTTCCCCACTCCACTGTAACCAGGGAAGTTCTCCACTGTAACCAGGGAAGTTCTCCACTCCACTGTGACCAGGGAAGTTCCCCACTCCACTGTAACCAGGGAAGTTCTCCACTCCACTGTAACCAGGGAAGTTCCCCACTCCACTGTAACCAGGGAAGTTCCCCACTCCACTGTAACCAGGGAAGTTCCCCACTCCACTGTAACCAGGGAAGTTCCCCACTGTAACCAGGGAAGTTCCCCACTCCACTGTAACCAGGGAAGTTCCCCACTCCACTGTAACCAGGGAACTTCCCCACTCCACTGTGACCAGGGAAGTTCCCCACTCCACTGTAACCAGGGAAGTTCTCCACTCCACTGTGACCAGGGAAGTTCCCCACTCCACTGTAACCAGGTAAGTTCTCCACTCCACTGTAACCAGGGAAGTTCCCCACTCCACTGTAACCAGGGAAGTTCCCCACTGTAACCAGGGAAGTTCCCCACTCCACTGTAACCAGGGAAGTTCTCCACTCCACTGTGACCAGAGAAGTTCCCCATTCCACTGTAACCAGGGAAGTTCCCCACTCCACTGTAACCAGGGAAGTTCTCCACTCCACTGTGACCAGGGAAGTTCCCAACTCCACTGTAACCAGGGAAGTTCCCCACTCCACTGTAACCAGGGAAGTTCCCCACTCCACTGTAACCAGGGAAGTTCTCCACTCCACTGTAACCAGGGAAGTTCCCCACTGTAACCAGGGAAGTTCTCCACTCCACTGTAACCAGGGAAGTTCCCCACTCCACTGTAACCAGGGAAGTTCCCCACTCCACTGTAACCAGGGAAGTTCCCCACTCCACTGTAACCAGGGAAGTTCTCCACTGTAACCAGGGAAGTTCCCCACTCCACTTTAACCAGGGAAGTTCTCCACTGTAACCAGGGAAGTTCCCCACTCCACTTTAACCAGGGAAGTTCTCCACTGTAACCAGCGAAGTTCCCCACTCCACTGTAACCAGGGAAGTTCTCCACTCCACTGTGACCAGGGAAGTTCCCCACTCCACTGTAACCAGGGAAGTTCTCCACTCCACTGTAACCAGGGAAGTTCCCCACTGTAACCAGGGAAGTTCCCCACTCCACTGTAACCAGGGAAGTTCTCCACTCCACTGTAACCAGGGAAGTTCCCCACTTCACTGTAACCAGGGAAGTTCCCCACTTCACTGTAACCAGGGAAGTTCTCCACTCCAATGTACCCAGGGAAGTTCCCCACTCCACTCTAACCAGGGAAGTTCCCCACTCCACTGTAACCAGGGAAGTTCCCCACTCCACTGTAACCAGGGAAGTTCTCCACTGTAACCAGGGAAGTTCCCCACTCCACTGTAACCAGGGAAGTTCTCCACTCCACTGTGACCAGGGAAGTTCCCCATTCCACTGTAACCAGGGAAGTTCCCCACTCCACTGTAACCAGGGAAGTTCTCCACTGTAACCAGGGAAGTTCTCCACTCCACTGTGACCAGGGAAGTTCCCCACTCCACTGTAACGAGGGAAGTTCTCCACTCCACTGTAACCAGGGAAGTTCCCCACTCCACTGTAACCAGGGAAGTTCCCCACTCCACTGTAACCAGGGAAGTTCCCCACTCCACTGTAACCAGGGAACTTCCCCACTCCACTGTAACCAGGGAAGTTCCCCACTCCACTGTAACCAGGGAAGTTCCCCACTCCACTGTAACCAGGGAACTTCCCCACTCCACTGTGACCAGGGAAGTTCCCCACTCCACTGTAACCAGGGAAGTTCCCCACTCCACTGTAACCAGGGAAGTTCCCCACTCCACTGTAACCAGGGAAGTTCTCCACTGTAACCAGGGAAGTTCCCCACTCCACTGTAACCAGGGAAGTTCTCCACTCCACTGTGACCAGAGAAGTTCCCCATTCCACTGTAACCAGGGAAGTTCCCCACTCCACTGTAACCAGGGAAGTTCTCCACTCCACTGTGACCAGGGAAGTTCCCAACTCCACTGTAACCAGGGAAGTTCCCCACTCCACTGTAACCAGGGAAGTTCCCCACTCCACTTTAACCAGGGAAGTTCTCCACTGTAACCAGGGAAGTTCCCCACTCCACTTTAACCAGGGAAGTTCTCCACTGTAACCAGCGAAGTTCCCCACTCCACTGTAACCAGGGAAGTTCTCCACTCCACTGTGACCAGGGAAGTTCCCCACTCCACTGTAACCAGGGAAGTTCTCCACTCCACTGTAACCAGGGAAGTTCCCCACTGTAACCAGGGAAGTTCCCCACTCCACTGTAACCAGGGAAGTTCTCCACTCCACTGTAACCAGGGAAGTTCCCCACTTCACTGTAACCAGGGAAGTTCCCCACTTCACTGTAACCAGGGAAGTTCTCCACTCCAATGTACCCAGGGAAGTTCCCCACTCCACTCTAACCAGGGAAGTTCCCCACTCCACTGTAACCAGGGAAGTTCCCCACTCCACTGTAACCAGGGAAGTTCTCCACTGTAACCAGGGAAGTTCCCCACTCCACTGTAACCAGGGAAGTTCTCCACTCCACTGTGACCAGGGAAGTTCCCCATTCCACTGTAACCAGGGAAGTTCCCCACTCCACTGTAACCAGGGAAGTTCTCCACTGTAACCAGGGAAGTTCTCCACTCCACTGTGACCAGGGAAGTTCCCCACTCCACTGTAACGAGGGAAGTTCTCCACTCCACTGTAACCAGGGAAGTTCCCCACTCCACTGTAACCAGGGAAGTTCCCCACTCCACTGTAACCAGGGAAGTTCCCCACTCCACTGTAACCAGGGAACTTCCCCACTGTAACCAGGGAAGTTCCCCACTCCACTGTAACCAGGGAAGTTCCCCACT
This sequence comes from Oncorhynchus kisutch, assembly GCF_002021735.2. Classification (NCBI taxonomy): domain Eukaryota; kingdom Metazoa; phylum Chordata; class Actinopteri; order Salmoniformes; family Salmonidae; genus Oncorhynchus; species Oncorhynchus kisutch. The sequence continues at coordinate 3,968,527 of NC_034179.2, read as the reverse complement.
CCACTGTAACCAGGGAACTTCCCCACTCCACTGTGACCAGGGAAGTTCCCCACTCCACTGTAACCAGGGAAGTTCCCCACTCCACTGTAACCAGGGAAGTTCCCCACTCCACTGTAACCAGGGAAGTTCTCCACTGTAACCAGGGAAGTTCCCCACTCCACTGTAACCAGGGAAGTTCTCCACTCCACTGTGACCAGAGAAGTTCCCCATTCCACTGTAACCAGGGAAGTTCCCCACTCCACTGTAACCAGGGAAGTTCTCCACTCCACTGTGACCAGGGAAGTTCCCAACTCCACTGTAACCAGGGAAGTTCCCCACTCCACTGTAACCAGGGAAGTTCTCCACTCCACTGTAACCAGGGAAGTTCCCCACTCCATTGTAACCAGGGAAGTTCCCCACTCCACTGTAACCAGGGAAGTTCCCCACTCCACTGTAACCAGGGAAGTTCCCCACTCCACTGTAACCAGGGAAGTTCTCCACTCCACTGTAACCAGGGAAGTTCCCCACTCCAGTGTAACCAGGGAAGTTCCCCACTCCACTGTAACCAGGGAAGTTCCCCACTCCACTGTAACCAGGGAAGTTCTCCACTGTAACCAGGGAAGTTCTCCACTGTAACCAGGGAAGTTCCCCACTCCACTTTAACCAGGGAAGTTCTCCACTGTAACCAGCGAAGTTCCCCACTCCACTGTAACCAGGGAAGTGCTCCACTCCACTGTGACCAGGGAAGTTCCCCATTCCACTGTAACCAGGGAAGTTCCCCACTCCACTGTAACCAGGGAAGTTCTCCACTGTAACCAGGGAAGTTCTCCACTCCACTGTGACCAGGGAAGTTCCCCACTCCACTGTAACCAGGGAAGTTCCCCACTCCACTGTAATCAGGGAAGTTCTCCACTCCAAAAGGACCCTTGACCTTGTTATGGATTTCATAGACATGGTAGAGCGAAAAGAAAGAAAGAGATACTGCCTGGTGATAATTGACAAGTTCACCAGGTGGGTGGAAGCATTTCCCACCACCAACTGCGATGCGCGAAACAGTTGAAAAATGGCTAGTCAGGGAAATCATACCCAGGTTCGGAGTGACTGAGGTTTTAGGTTTTATCTGCAGACAATGGGACCCATCTCATAGGAGATGTGGTTGCCCAAGTAGCCAAAATGATGGGTGTTGACTAGAAGTTTGTATCCATCTATCAACCGTGGAGTGACGGGATAACAGAGAAGGCTAATTAAATGATCAAAGGGGGGCTTGCAAAAGCCTGTCATTCCACAAAAATGAGCTCGGTGGAATGCTGCCCCTTGTCCTCAGGAAAATTTGCAGCAGCCTTAACAAAGGTATTGGGTGTACACCGTATGAAATGTTAACAAGACGACCCATGAACACACTAGGTGTTCGACCTATGACTGACTGACAGATAGACAAAACTGAGACACAGTGTGTCCATCTTGAGTACATGAAGGAACTAACCTCTGTTGTAAATTTTCTCCACTCTCACACTAGGAAAGCAGCAGAACCAATGCCAGGTGAGGATCCAAATGCTCTGGCCATCTGCGTAGGAGACTAACTGAAAAAGACAAGTCCATAAAAGAAAATGGAACCAGCCAAGATGAATGGGACCCTTCCAGGTGACCATGGCAACACCGATTGCAATCCGGGTGGCGAAGAGGTCCGGCTGGCATCATCTCTCCCACAGCAAGCAACTCCCAGAGTGGAAGCCATGGATGAGCGACTGGAGGGAGGGAGAGCAGGGCCCCGAGGACATCTGAAGGAGGAAGAAGGTATGAGCCAAAGGACAGAAGCAGAAGGTCCAGACCAAAAGGCTGGAAAGAAAGATGAAAAAGAAGGCTCTAGCTAACGAGCAGAAGGAGGAGACATCATTTCACACTCAGGGTCTATAACTAGGAAACAGAAACTAGTGTGGTGGTTTGTTTTCCCCATAATCCTTTCCATGGGTCTCCTTGTTGGTGCAGCCACAGGACCCCCTGGGGGATCTGAGGTAAACAACAAATGGATACAAATGGTGAGAAAAATTGGAAATCAGACTACTAGGAACCCAGATTTGAGTATTTAGGAAGCCTACATCAACAACTGAGCTGTTCGGGAGTCAGGTTGAGCCTATGAGAAGGACAGAGTTTGAATGTGGGTTTTTATCCTTTATGCAGAGAGGTAATGAGAAACAACCGACTAGGCGAATGGAGACCACAGGACTGTTCTTTGGGAAAAGAACTGAGAGGTTAACCGGGGATCATGGGACACATGTATGTTGGGGTGGTCACAAGAAGGGAGCAAATTTACCTAATGTGGTAGAAGGAAGCAGGCAGATCTCTCTATGACCTAGAATTCACCTCAGGAGAGGTGAGTCAGTCTTCATGGTAAGAACTACCCACTCTGTAAGGTGTAATTATCCCAGCAGGCACCTGTGGATAGAATTGTTAGGAAATGGAAGCTTAATCATCATTCCCATACTGACTGTGGAAAAGTGGAAAATTACTGCTGAGCACTTAGAAAATACTGGAACTATTGTTTTATTCCTGCAAGTTTGTAAAACTGTATATGCATGGCCTTGGTCTCATGAGTAGAAGGTGTTGATGTAGGCAGTTACATCACTAGGGGTTGACTGCAAACATATAAAAGCAACTTGGACTTTTCCTATTTTGATATTAGAATTGTTATGATTTATAAGTGCACATTTTGAGTTCCTTATCTGTTAAGTAACTAACGGAGACCAGAAAAGTGGAACCAACACTAACATGTGATTTCATTTAGCGCCTTTTAAAACGATGAACTTGGATTGGCTAACACAACGTGCCACTGGAACACAGGATTGATGGTTGTAGATAATGGGCCTCTGTACGCCTATGTAGATATTCCATATAAAAATCTGCCGTTTCCAGCTTCAATAGTCATTTACAACATTAACTATGTCTACACTGTATTTCTGATCAATTTTATGTTATTTTAATGGACAATTTTTTTTGATTTTCTTTAAAAAAACAAGGACATTTCTAAGTGACCCCAAACTTTTGAACAGTAGTGTATATCACTGACTTCCATGTGCACACACACACACATACACACACACACACACACACACACACACACACACACACACACACACACACACACACACACACATACACACATACACACATACACACATACATACATACATACATACATACATACATACACACACACACATAGATATTACATGGGAGAGCGAGAGAGAGAACACAGACCCAGAACACAGGATGCTATTTGGCCCTAAACAGAGAGTACACCGTGGCAGAACACCTGACCACTGTGACTGACACACATTTAAGGAAAGCTTTGACTATGTACAGACTCAGTGAGCATAGCCTTGCTATTGAGAAAGGCTGCCGTAGGCAGACCTGACTCTCAAGAGAAGACAGGCTATGTACCACAGTACAGCTCAGTGTTCAACACCACAGTACAGCTCAGCGTTCAACACCACAGTGCAGCTCAGCGTTCAACACCATCGTGCCCTCAAAGCTCATCACTAAGCCAAGGACCCTGGGACTAAACACCTCCCTCTGCAACTGGATCCTGGACTTCCTGACGGACCGCCCCCAGGTGGTGAGGGTAGGTAACAACACATCCGCCAAGTTGATCCTCAATACGTGGGGGCCCCTCAGGGGTGCGTGCTCAGTCCCCTCCTGTATTCCCTGTTCACTAATGACTGCACGGCCAGGCACGACTCCAACACCATCATCAAGTTTGCCCAATAACAGTGGTAGGCCTGATCACCGACAACGATGAGACAGCTTATAGGGAGGAGGTCAGAGACCTGGCCGTGTGTTGCTAGGACAACAACCTCTCCCTCAATGTGACTTAGGAAAATTGCAATTGGTTCAGAACAGGGCAGCCCGGCTGGCCCTTGGATGTACACAGAGAGCTAATATTAATAATATGCATGTCAATCTCTCCTGGCTGAAAGTGGAAGAGAGAATGACTTCATCACTACTTGTATTTATGAGAGGTATTGACATGTTGAATGCACCGAGCTGTCTGTCTAAACTACTGGCACACAGCTCGGACACCCATGCATACCCCACAACACATGCCACAAGAGGTCTCTTCACTGTCCCCAAGTCCAGAACAGACTATGGGAGGAACACAGTACTACATAGAGCCATGACTACATGAAACTCTATTCCACAGTACTACATAGAGCCATGACTACATGGAACTCTATTCCACATCAAGTAACTGATGCAAGCAGTAGAATCTGAATTAAAAAAACATTAAAAACACCTTATGGAACAGCGGGCACTGTTAAGCAACACAAAGATAGACACAGACACATGCATACAGAGGTACAACGCTGTGTACTACTCCCTTCACAGAACAGAGCAAACTGGTTTTAACCAGAATAGAAAGAGGAAGCCCCGGTGCACAACTGAGCAAGAGGACAAGTACATTAGAGTGTCTAGTTTGAGACACAGACGCCTCACAAGTCCTCCACTGGCAGCTTCATTAAATAGTACCCGTAAAACACCAGTCTCAACGTCAACTGTGATGAGGCGACTCTGGGATGCTGGCCTTCTAGGCAGAGTTCCTCTGTCCAGTCTCAACGTCAACAGTGATGAGGCGACTCTGGGATGCTGGCCTTTTAGGCAGAGTTCCTCTGTCCAGTCTCAACGTCAACAGTGATGAGGCGACTCTGGGATGCTGGCCTTCTAGGCAGAGTTCCTCTGGCCAGTCTCAACGTCAACAGTGATGAGGCGACTCTGGGATGCTGGCCTTCTAGGCAGAGTTCCTCTGTCCAGTCTCAACGTCAACAGTGAAGAGGCGACTCCGGGATGCTGGCCTTCTAGGCAGAGTTCCTCTGTCCAGTCTCAACGTCAACTGTGATGAGGCGACTCCGGGATGCTGGCTTTCTAGGCAGAGTTCCTCTGTCCAGTCTCAACGTCAACAGTGAAGAGGCGACTCCGGGATGCTGGCCTTCTAGGCTGAGTTCCTCTGTCCAGTCTCAACGTCAACAGTGATGAGGCGACTCTGGGATGCTGGCCTTCTAGGCAGAGTTCCTCTGTCCAGTCTCAACGTCAACTGTGATGAGGCGACTCCGGGATGCTGGCTTTCTAGGCAGAGTTCCACTGTCCAGTCTCAACGTCAACAGTGATGAGGCGACTCTGGGATGCTGGGCTTCTAGGCAGAGTTCCTCTGTCCAGTCTCAACGTCAACAGTGAAGAGGCGACTCCGGGATGCTGGCCTTCTAGGCAGAGTTCCTCTGTCCAGTCTCAATGTCAACAGTGAAGAGGCGACTCTGGGATGCTGGCCTTCTAGGCAGAGTTCCTCTGTCCAGTCTCAACGTCAACAGTGAAGAGGCGACTCCGGGATGCTGGCCTTCTAGGCAGAGTTCCTCTGTCCAGTCTCAATGTCAACAGTGAAGAGGCGACTCTGGGATGCTGGCCTTCTAGGCAGAGTTCCTCTGTCCAGTGTCTGTGTTCTTTTACCCATCAGATCTCAGCGATCACTGCCTAGAAGAGGAAATTTAGTCTCTTCTTGTTTTAGTCAACTGAAATTAAAAATCATTTTTGGTTTAGTTATAGATTTGTCTGGGTCTATTTAGTCAGTTCTAGTCTCATCAATTGCTACTGAAAAGTAGGTGTTTGACGAATATTTTAGTCACTATTTGTGTTAACGAAATGAACACTGCTACTTCACGAGTCAAACGTCCACATTAGTGAATTGCCTATACAATCTTTTTGGGTTCAATCATAAATTTATACACCTATTTTGTAGGAACATTAGTTAGCCCCCCCCCTGATATAAGCTATTGTGTCATTGTGTCCTGTCTGGGTTGGCGCTCCCCCCTTGCCGTGGTGGAGATCTTTGTGGGCTATACTCCGCCTTGTCTCAGGATGGTAAGTTGGTGGTTGAAGATATCCCTCTAGTGGTGTGAGGGGTTGTGCTTTGGCAAAGTGGGTGGGGTTAAATCCTTCCTGTTTGGCCCTGTCCCGGGGTATCATCGGATGGGGCCACAGTGTGCGTGTGTGTGTGTGTGTGTGTGTGTGTGTGTGTGTGTGTGTGTGTGTGTGTGTGTGTGTGTGTGTGTGTGTGTGTGTGTGTGTGTGTGTAAAAAACAATGACAATATTTGAATAGGTATAATAAATCAATAGTCACAAAATGACAGATTTTCTTTTTAATGAGAAAATAATTATATAGCTGTATAACTGTGAGCCTTACAAGTAGCCTACTTTATAAGTATATATTTATAGGAGCAGAATATAAACATAGAACTGGTTAACATATTAACACAGCTTTACATATGAAGATGATTTCTTTATTACACCAGTGATTCTCTCACTAGGCCTACTCCATGGATGGAGCCCACAGGCAGCCTTCTATCCACAGGGCTCTCCACTCTGAATGGAGCCCACAGGGCTCTCCACTCTGAATGGAGCCCACAGGGATCTCCAGTCTGAATGGAGCCCGCAGAGCTCTCCACTCTGGGTGGTGGTTCACAGGGCTCTCCACTCTGGATGGAGCCCACAGGGCTCTCCACTCTGGGTGGTGGTTCACAGGGCTCTCCACTCTGGATGGAGTGGGCTCTCCACTCTGGATGGAGTGGGCTCTCCACTCTGGATGGAGTGGGCTCTCCACTCTGGATGGAGCCCACAGGGCTCTCCACTCTGGATGGAGCCCACAGGGCTCTCCACTCTGGATGGAGCCCACAGGGCTCTCCACTCTGGATGGAGCCCACAGAGCTCTCCACTCTGGATGGAGCCCACAGAGCTCTCCACTCTGGATGGAGCCCACAGAGCTCTCCACTCTGGATGGAGCCCACAGAGCTCTCTACTCTGGATGGAGCCCACAGAGCTCTCCACTCTGGATGGAGCCCACAGAGCTCTCCACTCTGGATGGAGCCCACAGAGCTCTCCACTCTGGATGGCAAAGCCTTTCTTGTTACAATGATAAATAAAGTCATCATAAAAAAACACCATGAATTCAGAAATAAACAACAAAAGCGTGTCAACTCACACATAAAATCATATTTCTTTTTTTGTGTGTGTATATATTAGTTAAAATTCCAAAAGCATACAATAATATCGTAGGCCTATATTCAAAAACTCACATTTCTACTCCATGGGAGACATGTCTGGAGTGATACTCTATGTTCAAACCCCTTGGCAGATCTAGTGCTGCATGTGCACAATGGCTGTCATCTAGCTCTGGTCCAGGGCGTTTAGTGCAGCTTGTTAATGCTGAGGCTGCAGTAATGCCCTGGACCAGAGCTAGTTGTAATGAAAGATACTCTACGGCTTCATGCACGTGGGCTATAGTATTGAAGGCAGATGTAACTCTGCAACGCACAACAAATCGGCTGTAATGTGTTTACATTATTACCGTATAGTGTGTTTACATTATTACCGTATAGTGTGTTTACATTATTACTGTATAGTGTGTTTACATTATTACTGTGTAGTGTGTTTACATTATTACTGTATAGCGTGTTTACATTATTACCATATAGTGTGTTTACATCTATTGTGCTGCTACTTCCTCATTTGTTTTCTGACCCTGAAATGGTTTTAATATTCACACATGGCAAACTGCATTATCCCACCAAGTATACAGTACGATTACTCATTTAGTAATTCAAGAAACGGCTACTTTCTTTTCAAGTTCTGAGACTAAATTCAACTTGATGAATGTCTTACTTTAAAATACAGGATTTGTGCTGTTTTGGTATCATTTGGTATCAGCTATAAGAGACATCTGTACATTGTAAATACATGGCAATAGCACACCGTTTCCATCTGCATTATATGTTTTGACTAATGTTAATCAAATAGCAGACAGTTGTGTAAAGCTGGGAGAACACACCCTGTTGTTACCCTAACATGTTACCCTAACCCTCTTGTTACACTAATATTAACCGCTTGTTACCCTAACATGTTACCCTAACCCTCTTGTTACCCTAACATTACCCTGTTGTTACATTAACCTCTTGTTACCCTAACATTACCCCTTTGCTACATTACCCCCCTTGCTACAATAGCATCTTCTTCTGTCAACACTACCCTCTTGTTACATTAACATTAACCTCTTGTTACCCTAACATTACCCCTTTGCTACAATACCTTAAATTACCATCTTGTTACCGAAACATTACCCTTTTGTTACATTACCGTCTTGTTACATTGACATCTTCTAACCCTGCCATTACCCTCCTGTTACCTTAACATTACCCTCTTGTTACCATGACAGTACCTTTTTTGTTACATTACCATCTTGTTACATTACCACCTTGTTACCCTGCCATTATCCTATTCTTACATTACCCTCTTGTTGCCCTAACACTTCCCTTTGTTACATTATCCTTTTATTACACAACAGTACCCTCTTGTTACCCTAACATTACCATTTTGTTACCATAACATTGCCCTTTTGATACATTACCCTCGTGTTAACGTAACATTGCCCTCTTGGTACCCCAACATGACAATTTTGTTACATTACCCTCTCATTACACAAACATGACCCCTTTGTCACATCTCCCTTTTGTTACATTACCCTCTTGTTACCACAACATTAACTTTGCATATTTACTAGTTGCAAATTCAGTATCCTGAAGAACACACACACACACACACACACACACACACACACACACACACACACACACACACACACACACACACACACACACACACACACACACGCCCAACTAATAATACATAACATGGTTAGATGAGCATCTCTCTCTCCCGCTCTTCACTGTGGTGAGCATCTCTCTCTCCCTCTCTTCGCTGTGATGAGCATCTCTCTCTCCCTCTCTTCGCTGTGGTGAGCATCTCTCTCTCCCTCTCTTTGCTGTGGTGAGCATCTCTCTCTCCCATAGGGTTGAACATGGTCAAGTATTCAATTGCAGAAAGAAGTCCTCTGAAGTAGAAAGATAATTGATTCATTCCAACAGTTCTCTTGGCAGTATTTCCTTCAATGACAGCAGCTGGGATAAGTCTTGTGAGATGTGGGCGCCTTGCCAAATTCGCCTTGCTGATTTGAATTTTTTCGGAATGTCAGAGGTTCCTTGTGTGATACTATTTTGCCAGGTACTCTGAAAAGTGTTGGCGTGAAACCCAGTAAGACTCCAACAGTAACATTACTTCAGGAAATAGAGCATTTCTGAGGCTAAAGTCAACACAAGTCCTGTTGCCAGGAGTAGCCTTTTGCTGAAATAACCTACATAATACATGGTGCTAAAACATCCTTCAGTCGTTTTAAAAATCACACTGTAATGTGTGGTTTACTGCAGGTTGATGAATGTCTGTGTGAGAGTTAGAGATGGGCTTTTACAGGTATGTAAAAAGGGGGGGGCTGTCTTTGTAAAGATTCAAAACAGGATGTCAGAGGCAGGTGAGTTTCCTCTAGTCAGTCATCCAGACACAGCTCAACCCTCATATCACATGCAGAAGGGAGTCCAGAGATCAAACACAGATAAACGGTTGATCAAAGGGCTGATTAAGTGCAAAGACACAGAGAGTGAATGAAGGACTAAGCAAGACTTTTATATTTGGAGCTGAATTGCAAATATAATTCTATATGTGTTTAATGGTGTGACAGACGGTTGCTTTTCAATGGAATGGAAAAAAAAGTGCAAGCTATCCAAAACCCTTCCAGGTTCTTACAGTACTGTGGCCCTCATAAACCAATTCCTAACCATGCAGGTCAATGCTTTTAACAACAGGTGGCATCCTTCAGCCAAGTTCAAACCTCTTCTCACAGCACTTCGTTGAATGTTGTTTTTGTGTCAGAATGGGGAATGATTTGATAGGAAGTTAGCTTTGAGAAGCTGGCCATTCAGGGGCAACTTTTAATTTAGAAAGTTAGCTAGTAGACACAGGTGTAGAGATGTCACAATTCGAGAACTATTCTTCCTTTATTCATGACAAATGCTCCAATGAATTCAAAGCTGTTTTGCTGTTCAAGTTACTTGATTGTTTGTCTCCTTATGGTGCTAAATAATGTACAAAAAGGTGCTACATTATATTTCGTTTTATAATTCAAATAAATGTACATATTCTGCTTGAACCTGGATGACATATGACCAATACATATTTTACATGAACTTTGTAAACCTTTGTTAATAAAGATATTGACACATCTTGGTCTCAACCTCAAGCTTGATTGTTCCACACATCTGTCAACAGTTGCAGTCGAGCAAGGAAAGGTACACAAGAGAAGAGGTCAACGCCCACTGTACATGTCTTCATAATTCAACAACCTCCATTGTTATATGACCTATCATCTGCTCTTATGAGTGTTGAGGGATTATTGTATCCTTCTGCCAAAGGCAATACAAATATAATGGTTGGATGGTCCGGTTAGTACGCTTGAGTGGAGTTCATGTCGGCAACCTCCCAAATCGCAATGTCACAAGAACGCCCTTGAAATAACTAGGGCCTCCTTTGGACATAGACAACACAGCAATAACAACATATTTCACGATTGTTTTGATGACGACATTATGGAGCATTCCTATCTTTCTCTATAGTTGAGTTGACTGAGACATTAGTGGTTTAAATGACACCCGACAGACCACACTGGGCAGGCGTTCCCTCTTTGGTCTGGTTTTCTATGTGTTGTCCCAAGGAGCATATACTTTCCTCTTGCCTTAATACAAGTCTTCCACCACACCACCACAACATGTACTCAGCCAAGACACACACAATAAGTATTTCAGGGTTTTTCTTGGTTCAATCTGCAGTGGTGGCCAGCTACACCCTGTCCTCAAACCACAGCCCATTCCACTGCTGTTGTAATGGGGGCTATAAATTTGCCTAATATGTACAAACTCACTGCTTGGCAATGTCATGCTATGGGTCCATCTGCCACACAGACTCCTCTCAAGCAGGACTCCACCTGACTTGATCTTCTGTAGTATAGTTGGTAGAGCATGGTGTTTGCAATGCCAGGATAGCGGGTTTGATTCCCGGGACCACATACGTGAAAGGTCTTGGCCATAGTACTGTAATCTAAGTGCATGTGATAGTCAAATGTATGCTGTAAATCCCATGTAACCACGGTAACCACAAGTAGAGCTCATAAACGGGTGCCAGACAGCAATTGTAGTAAGGCGACATCCCAAATGGCAGTGGTGTAATGTACTTAAGTAAAAATACTTTAAAGCAGCATTTTTGGGTGTATCTGTACTGTACTTTACTATTTACATATTTTTAAATAATAATAATAATTTGAGTTTACACCACCTGATATTCCCAGGCGGTCTCGCATCCAAGTACTAACTAGGCCCGACGGTACAGCCACAAGCGTATTATTTTTTCCACCATTTTCTCCACCTTTATTTAACCAGGTAGACTAGTTGAGAACAAGTTGACATTTACAACTGCGACCTGGCCAAGATAAAGCATAGCAGTTCGACACATACAACAACACAGAGTTACACATGGTATAAACAAAACATAAAGTCAATAATACAGTAGAAAAAAAAGGAAACAAAATGTCTATATACAGTGAGTGCAAATGAGGTAAGACAAGGGAGGTAAGGCAATAAATAGGCCATGGTGGCGAAGTAAATTACAATATAGCAATTAAACACTGGAATGGTAGATGTGCAGAAGATGAATGTGCAAGTAGAGATACTGGGGTGCAAAGGAGCAAGATAAATCAATATATACAGTATGGGGATGAGGTAGTTGGATGAGCTGTTTACAGATGGGCTATGTATAGGTGCAGTGATCTGTGAGCTGCTATGACAGCTGATGCTTAAAGCTAGTGAGGGAGATATGAATCTCCAGCTTCAGTGATTTTTGCAGTTCGTTCCAGTCATTGGCAGCAGAGAACTGGAAGGAAAGGCGGCCAAAGGAGGAATTGGCTTTGGGGTTGACCATTGAGATATACCTGCTGGAGCGCGTGCTACGAGTGGGGCTGTTATGGTGACCAGTGAGCTGAGATAAGGTGGGGCTTTACCTAGCAGAGACTTGTAGATGACCTGGAGCCAATGGGTCGGCGACGACTATGAAGCGAGGGCCAGCCAACAAAAGTGTACAGGTCACAGTGGTGGGTACTATATGGGGCTTTGGTGACAAAACGGAAGGCACTGTGATAGACTGCATCCAATTTGTTGAGTAGAGTGTTGGAGGCTATTTTATAAATGACATCGCCGAAGTCGAGGATCGGTAGGATGGTCAGTTTTACGAGGGTATGTTTGGCAGCATTCTTTGTGGTGAAATAGGAAGCCGATTATAGATTTAATTTTGGATTGGAGATGCTTAATGTGAGTCTGGAAGGAGAGTTTACAATCTAACCAGACACCTAGGTATTTGTAGCTGTACACATACTCTAAGTCAGAACCCTCCAGAGTAGTGATGCTGGATGGGGGGGCAGGCGGCGGGCAGTGATCGGTTGAAGAGCATGCATTTAGTTTTACTTGCATTTAAGAGTAGTTGGAGGCCATGGAAGGAGAGTTGTATGGCATTGAAACTCATCTGGAGTTTGTTAACACAGTGTCCAAAGAAGGGCCAGAGGTATACAGAATGGTGTCGTCTGCGTAGAGGTGGATCGGAGAATCACCAGCAGCAAGAGCGACATCATTGATGTATACAGAGCCTGAGAATTTAACCCTGTGGCACCCCCATAGAGACTGCCAGAGGTCCGGACAACAGTTTGACACACTGAACACTATCTGAGAAGTAGTTGGTGAACCAGGCGAGTCAATCATTTGAGAAACCAAGTCTGTGAGTCTGCCAATACGAATGTGGTGATTGACGGAGTCAGAAGCCTTGGCCAGGTCGATGAATATGGCTGCACAGTAATGTCTCTTATCGATGGCGGTTATGATATCGTTTAGAACCTTGAGCGTGGCTGAGGTGCACCCAGTACTTTGCACTTCCCATAGTCTGTTCTTGACTTGGAGATTGTGAAGAGATCTTGGTGGCATGTCATGTCTTGTGGGGTATGTATGGGTGTCCAAGCTGTGTGCTCGTAGTTTAAACAGACACTTCGGTGCATTTAGCATGTCAACACTTCTTACAAAATGATGAAGACAATCTCTCCTCCACTTTGAGCCGTGAGAGAGTTACATGCATATTAATAATGCTAGCTCTCCGTGCACATTTTAAGGAAAGCCGTGCTGCGCTGTTCTGAACCAATTGTAAGGTTGGGGTCCCCCGCAACAAACTAGAGCCTGTAGGACCTACCTTGTTGATCATTTGTTAAAAAGGCAGAGTAGTGGTTTAGTATGGACAGACTTCTCCCAATCTTAGCTACCATTGTATCCACATATTTTGACCATGACACTTTACTATTCAGGGTTACTTCAAGCAGTTTAGTCACCTCAACTTGCTCAATATCCACATGATTTATTACAAGATTTTTTTAGGTTTATGGTTTAGTGAACGAATTGTCCCAAATACAATGCTTTTAGTTTTTGAAATATTTAGGACTAACTTATTCCTTGCTACCCATTAAAACCTGTTAGGGATGATGCGAATTTTCGCAGCTTTTTGTAAAAAATCGTGCAACATTTCAACGTCCTGCTACTCATGCCAGGAATATGATATATGCATATGATAAGTATGTGTGTATAGGAAACACACTGAAGTCTCTAAAACTGGTTAAATCGTGTCTGTGGCTATAACAGAATGTGTTTAGGAGTAAAAATCCCAGGGAAAACTGTTCACCAAAAACACAAAAAAAATATTCATCCGCCAGTCAATGTATTGTCTAAGGCGATAGAAAATAGATGAGGTTCCGATTACAATGCCTACAGCTTCCACATGATGTCGCCAGTACTGGCATTTCATGGCTGGTTTATCCTTGGTGAGATGACGTATAGGCACTTCCTGTCTTGGGGCGCACCGGAGGAAGTTATGAAAGTGAAAAAATGGACAATGATTTCAAGACTTGCTGCTATCGAATACAGATCGCCCCGTGATCAATTTGATCGATTATTAACGTTTATTAATACCTAAAGTTGGTTTACAAAAGTAGTTTGAAGTGATTTGTAAAAGTTTATATGCAACGTTTTTATTTTAAAAAGTGACGTTGCGTCTTGTAAAGGTGCATTTTCCTGGATCAGACCGGCCTTCATAAAATTACATTTTGGGGATACAATGACGGATTTAATCGGGAAAAAGACCCAATTGTGATGTTTATGGGACATATAGGAGTGCCAACAAAGAAGCTCGTCAAAGGTAATGAATTTTTATTTATTTTATTTCTGCGTTTTGTGTAGCGCCGGCTACCGCAAATTCTTTTGTTTAGGTCTCGTTCAGGTATTTTGGGGGGCATGCTATCAGATAATAGCTTCTCATGCTTTCGCCGAAAAGCATTTTACAAATCTGACATGTTGGCTAGATTCACAACGAGTGTAGCTTTAATTGAGTATCTTGCGTGTGTGTTTTAATGAAAGTTTGAGTTTTATCGAGTACTATAGGTGGAGCTCTGAAATTTCCGCTGATTTGGTTCCTGTCCAGGAACACAATTTTTCTCAAAAAGTTTACTACGGGTTGGTAACATTCTGATTGGTCAGCTATTTGTGCCAAAAGGGGGCTTTACTAGTCTTAGGTAGCGGAATTACTTTTGCTTCCTTCGAAGCCTTAGGGCACACACTTTCTAGTAGGCTTAGATTGAAGATATGGCAAATTGGAGTGGCAATATCGTCCGCTATTATCCTCAGTAATTTTCCATCCAAGTTGTCAGAACCCGGTGGCTTATCATTTTTGATAGACAACAATACTTTTTTCACTTCTTCCATACTAACTTTACAGAATTCAAAATGACAATACTTGTATTTCATAATTTGATCAGTTATTCTTGGATGTGTAGTGTCAGCGTTTGTTGCTGGCATATCATGCCTAAGTTTGCTAATTTTGCCAATGGTAAAAACATTGAAGTAGTTGGCAATATCAGTGGGTTTTGTGATGAATGTTGTGATTTTGAATCTGATTCAATGAATGATGGAGCTGAGTTTGCCTTTTTGGCTGAAATTTAATTGAAGGTGCTCCAAAGCTTTTTACTATCATTCTTTATATCTTTTAACTTTGTTTCATAGTATAGTTTCTTCTTCTTCTGTTTAGTCACATGATTTCTCAATTTGCAGTATGTTTGCCAATCGGTTATGCAGTCAGACTTATTTGCCATTCCTTTTGCATCTTCCCTCTCAACCATAAAATGTTTAAATACCCCATCAATCCACGGGGATGTAACAGTTTGTCAATGTGTGCATGTTTTTTACAAACTGTGATAAGTCATTTTATAAATGTGTCAAGTGGCGTCTGGTTGCTCCTCAGTACACAGCGCAGACCAACAAATAGTCTTTATCAAGTATTTCACACATGTTATCCAGATAAATACTGTTAGCACTTGGTTGTCTATAGCAGCTTCTCATCAGAATGGGCTTTAGGTGAGGCAGATGAACCTATAGCCATATTACTTCAACAGTATTTAACATGAGATCCCCTCTAAGCTTTGCAGGAATGTGGTTCTCAACATAAATGGCAACACCTCCACCTTTGGCATTTCTGTATTTTATGTAGATGTTATAGCCATGTATTGCTACCACTGTTCATCAAAGCTATTATCTAAGTGAGTTTCAGAAATTGTCAGAATATAAATGTCATATGTTACTAGAAAATTATTGATTTCATGATCCTTGTTTCCTAAGTTACAATTGTTAACGTGGGCTATTTTTAGCACTTTTCTGTGATGCTTGATTGTTTTCATTGTTTTACTGGGAAGCTTAGCAGAAGTAGACATGCTCATGTCAGTTATGTAGGTGCAGGGTGAGCTACACACAGTGGACTTTCTACTAGGGCACACCGCCTCAGTGCTAACAGTATAACTCTGGTTCATAGGCACTTGATTACTGCATACAATAGCTGTGGGGTCAGCAGAGGCATTCAGGACAGTAAGAGGGACATACATTAGGTTACTTACATTATGTCCTCCAGCGCCCCTTGGATAATGTACATGTGCTTTGGCATTATGACAACTCAGCAGCACAATGGTAGGGATTAACTGAGCTGGGATTGGGTCATTGATAAATCATTGTCTTAACGCAGCCTTACATTGCCTGTGAAAGGATCCAGGAACCAAAATGATTTGGTTGCATCCCATCCTCCTTAAAAAACAAGCTTTGTTTCCAGGAGGTATCAACATTGTCAATAAATGTTACACCCACAGAGCTGCAATAGTCTCGTAGGCAGTTATGGAGGGATAAAAGTCTGCTGAAACATTCAATACCACAATTTAGGGAGTGTTTGAAGGGAGTGTTTGTGCTACAGAATAAATACCTCCTTGCCATAAATCAACAATGACACACATCATTGAAAAGTTTCACCGAAGACCTATAAGACCTATATAGACATTATCAAATGTTTGTTCAAACAGAATAGACTGTACAGTAAATGGGATAAGGCTATGAGTAACTTTTTTTTTCATTATTTTATTGTTCACCATTTGTTAGGAATAATGGAGTATCAATTGCATAAGACCCAATATCCAAAGCACCCTGATAGAAATGTCATTTAAGAATTAACATTTGTCTTTCTTCCTCAAATAATCCACCAGAAGTATTTCTTCAAATTCAGATTTTGCTTCTAGACTGCCATCTAGAGTTCAGGCATGGTATCCAGTCTTGCTCTACAATATTTTATTAAAGAAAGACCTAACCTAACCAGAGTCACTGGCAGTGTGGTATTTCTGTCTAGACTCTAAATGTAACTTAATAATGCCTTTCCTGATAATCACTTGTTGACGTGAAACTTGTTGATGAAACAAAAGTGTTCTTAATTAATACCTGTGTCTTTACATGGTCGTTAGGCAGGCACAGTTATAGTGTAGTGAAAAAAGTGCATGATGTTGTTTTACAGGGTCAGCCATAACAGTACGGCACCCCCGGAGAAAATTGGTGTTAAGTGCATTACTCAAGTGCACATCGACAGATTCTTCACTTGTCAGCTCTGGTATTCAAACCAGCAACCTGTAAAAGACTGACGCTGGAGATGAGAAGCAGGTACTAGGAGTCAACATTTATTCAGGGAACAGACAGGTAACAAAACAGGAACAGCGTCAGCACACGGGTAAACAACAAACGACAATGCTGAAGCGGGGAACAGAGCGGGGGGAACAGACAAATATAGGGAGGTAATGACAGAGGTGATTGAGTCCAGGTGATTCCAATAATCGATGGTGCGTGCGACGGGAGGAAGGCAGGTGTGCGTAATGATGGTTGCAGGAGTGTGTAATGCTGGGGAGCCTGGTGCCCTCGAGTGCCAGGGGGGGAAGAGCGAGCGACACAACCTTTCTGTTACTGGCCCAACAATCTAACCTCCAGGTTATCTGCCACTCTAATAGGTAGGTAATGCTAGGTAATAAACACATTCACTTTCATTATGGCTGTTAAACGACTCGTTTTTGACTGAACAGCTATTTCTTACAATAAAATATGTAGCGGAATGATTGATAAAGGAAGAGGAAAGATTCAAAATGAAGTCAACTTAGTTCTTGATTTATTTAAACAATCTGTTCATGAAGTTAGAACACAGGAGCTATACCTCATAGTTGCACAAACATTATTGGACACCATCCAGAAATTATAAATGACAAATGACCATGCAGATGTCTAAATCCCCCTAAAAACAAAGTCAACAACATCCAAGGCTTTTTTTGTTAATGTGAACATGCTGCCTGATTAAACAACTGTTCGGATGCCATTCTTTAAGATTCCTGAGATTCTGGTCTTTAAATGTAGACACGGTGGCTGAGAATGTGTGCAAGTCAGAGCATTAATTCACAAGTATCAGATTCCCAAGAGAAACATTGTCAATACACCAATCAATTATTATTATCTCCTTATTCCTAAAGTCATTCTCCCAAGACAAGGAGGTGCTAAAGCTAATTGTGAACAACGGTGTCCACATTGACATGACATGATTTAACAACAGTAAACAGCAGTCTTAAACGTCTTAATATTGTATATTTCTCTAGGGATAAATAGATAGTACTTGACTTTAAACTGAAATAGGTTCCAGTACTCATTTTGGGTGCTGGCACTGTTTGTATTCAGGTGCAGGAGCTTCACAATACTTCTGAGCTAATATTCTATCAAAGGAATAGGAGCTCAAGCAGTAGAACATTTGAGGTGCCAGTACTCAACTCAGCTGAGCTCCTGCCCAAGCCAAGCACGGTAAATGGCATGATTAAAAAAAAATGCATTTAATAAATGACCAAAAATGTAACTAAATATACAAATAATTATGTAATAAAAGTAATAAATGACTTATTTTTTGTGCACTTTTGTCTGTCTTTATGTCATCCTGTTACTGCCAGTAGGTTTGGATTCATGTACTGTAGCTATTCAACAAAACAATGTCTACAGTGCAAAACAAGAATGAACTAAGACATTCATTGCATCACTCATTTGTGTTTGTTTTGTTGATCACCAATTTCCACTGAATAGGCCTCTCAGTGTACTCTATTGTTATTCAGGCAGAAACCAATGACTTGCAGTCTATCAAAGGTTGATCTGATTGATGGCACAATGCGATAAACTCTCAGTTACATTCATCGGTGTCATTGGTATAAATCCTATTCACAGTGGACATGTCCCTATGAGCTGTAGGAATACTATTCTCATTGTGAAGGGTTTTAAATTGGGAAGAATTGAAATGCATTTAAGGACAAAACCAAGGAAACCATTATGTTTTCTTATAAATGTAAAGCTGACTGTCTAGAACAGATTGAAATACTAGACTGATGTGAATCACTAGACCATAGCAGAAGAACGATTTTGTTTCTCGATGAACAATGCATACAGATGACAAAAATGCCTAAAAGCATTGTGACAACTGTTTGGCAGGATCACATGGTTCTAATTGCATATGCTTTTTGGCCTCAAATTCATTCATCTGTACACCATAAATAATCTGTTTACAAGAAGGCTATGAGATAGTTATGTAGTCAAGCAAGCGACGACTAAGATAAACCCATAGTGCATTAGTGAGGGATACCTGAGTTTGTATTTAACAATATAAAACCGACTTTCCCTTTCCCGCTATATTTCCCTGTGTTGTTCGAACAACCATTTCAGCACAGTAACACAGTTTTACCACCACCACCACCACAGAAAGGTGCACGGATCGTTTTTCAGGTCTCTTTCTTCACAAAGGTCTCTGGAAACTCAAAACTGGTGGCACTAGAAGCACATTGTTGATCTGACTGAGGGAAAACTACAGTATCACTGGCCATTAGCCATCATCAGATAGACTATACATATATACCGGTCTGCCATCACGTCTACAGTTAGGAACTGTACAAAAGTCAGTCATCATGTTCCAACTGGAATCCAGTCTTTGAATGATCTGGAGCAGAAGAGGCCTTTGTCTTTGAGGAATGTTTAACTACTAATATTGTGATCGAAAAGGGACAGAGTTGAATAGAATGAGTCTAATAAAATCTGTGCAAACCCCCACAAGATCAACAGCAGTTAATTTACCCTCAGATGTCCTTCATCATCCCTCTCTCACCTGCTAGTTACTTCATCTTTAGACAGGAAGTGGACAGCCTGAACCTTCAATTAGAGGGGAAGGTGGGGTTTCATAGATCCAAATTCAGAGAGATGTTGTGTTCAGGAAACATCCCTTGAAATTAAAAATCCTTCCATTGAAATCAACATTGAGAATATAAATCCTCACCAGTTTTCTACAAGATTCAGGCATATGGGTTATCAAGTATGTAACGATACAGCTGAAAGTACTTTAATAGATATTTGGGTGCATACATAGGCTCTTTAGGGTCTGTGGGTGGGTACTCCCCCAGCGAGCCATCGAACCATCCCCCAGTCCGGATCAAGCCCTTGATGTAATTCAGGTCTCGTTTTTCCACGTAGTCGCCCCAGCGGGGGAAGTCTCCATTCTGGGCAGAGATGAGCTTTTGGGAGATTCCCTCTGGTCTGAAGCACCAGGAACAGTGCCAGCCTGCGTAGTGGACAGGGCTCCCAATTGACCACTGCACCAGATGTGTCCACTCTCCCTCTGATAGTTCCGGAAACCCGGCATGGAGTAGTATTCCCTGCGCCTCAGTAATATCCCGTCTCCATTGTAGACAGTGAAGAGCATGACGGTGCAGACGGAGAGAACTTCCAGTGTCCCAGTCTGCCTCCAGAAGAAACCATAAAGGGACTTTCTCATGTGGATGGACACAGGTTCCGTCCAGCCGTCGTAGAGTTTGAGGAAGAGGATGCCCTCGCGGGCAGGGATCTCGTCTGCATCGTTGATGAGGAAGACATCATCTGGCCTGGCGCCTTGCACCCTGGACATCCCGTCACGGCTTAGAAATGTTCGCAGGTAGTCGTCAGCAATCCACCCGTTCTGCTGGCCACCTTTAGGGAAGTGATCGAGGATACATAGAGGATCTTGTGGTGTACATAGTTGTAGGTTCCGTTAAGCAAAAGCGCAGGAAGTGCAGTGGCTTGGAATTTCCGTAGGCTGTGAAGTTTGACTCACACACCAGAAGAGGTCCACGGCATCGGCCAACTCATGAAAGCGGGCGTGGAGGAGGTCAAACTCGTGGTTGATATTAATGGCATTGATGACCCTTCGAGGAACCTCTCTCAGTGTCAGACGAGCCTTAGTGGGCAGGTTGGAGTGTTGCACCGTGGTGGGGATGCCACAGTGAGGGCCGTGCCAGCCTGGGCGACACATACACTTCACCAGCCTTTTTCCCCAGGCTGTTTTCTCCTGGGCTGACTTGGGTTCCTCTTGGTGTGCATGCAGGATCTTACGCTGGCCCTCTCCGGGTTCCTGGACCTTTTGTCCTAAATGGTCTTTGAGATAAGTCATTTCCGTCCCCTCTATGAAGCAGTATGCTCCAGACTTGGTGCGCACAAAGAACTGGGTGGGGTCATCGCTAAGATGGAAGCTCCGTTTGTGAAGTTCCTCCAATGGTCCTTTGGGGTCTGGAGAGTGACCGTCATTCTGTTAACATTCCCTGAGTCAGGCTGCTCCTTCCGCCACAGGTCCTGAGTGGGAAACAATAGGAGTCAAATTAAACATATCAATGACAATGTCATATAGACCCAAAACAATGTATGGGGAAAGTCATGTCATCTGCCCCTTCACCTCACTGCCACGTTCAATCTTTCTCCCCCCCTCTCTGCGTTTCCCTGGTCCTCCCGGTATGCCTCTGGTTCCCACAGCCAGTGTCGAAGGGTACAGGCCCAGGCAGAGGCCTCCTCTCTGGGTGAGCATTGTTTGAAGGGTTCCCCTCCCTCTCCAGAGGAAACTCAGGGCATTGACAGAGGAGGCATACAGCTCACTCAGTATAGGCATGTGGTGGAGGGCCTTGTAGTTGTGAAGCTGGGAGAAGACACACAGAGCCAATGCGCAGAAGAAAAAAAACTTGTGCCTTTGCATCTTCATCCTGAAAAACAAACAACACACACATACAACTCTTTACCTAAACTGAAGTTTACAAACTCCTTACTTAACTGTAACTCAGGCATGTGCACTATCTGGTTCTACCTGTGCAGAGCACATGCCCCTTACAGTCTTCAAAGTTCCCTTTTAGGTGGTGGTATAATTTCCACCAAAATATTTTTTTATACATTTTTTGTCATTGTTATTCGCCACCCCTCAACCCGTCCGTTGGTTCCCCGTCCTTTGTAGCTATCTACCTTGCCAGAAGATTCAGGAGATGGAGACGGAGATGGAGAGGAGACAGAGGGACAGAGAGGAGAGGAGATGGAGAGGAGAAAGATGGAGAGGAGACAGACGGACAGAGAGGAGAGGAGATGGAGAGGAGAAAGATGGAGAGGAGACAGACAGACAGAGAGGAGATAGACAGAGAGGAGAGGAGATGGAGAAGAGATAGACGGAGAGGAGATGGAGAGGAGACAGACGGGCAGAGAGGAGAGGAGATGGAGAGGAGAAAGATGGAGAGGAGACAGACGGACAGAGAGGAGAGGAGATAGACAGAGAGGAGAGGAGATGGAGAGGAGATGGAGAGGAGACAGACGGACAGAGAGGAGAGGAGATAGACAGAGAGGAGAGGAGATGGAGAGGAGAAAGACGGAGAGGAGACAGAAGGACAGAGAGGAGAGGAGATGGAGAGGAGATAGACGGATATGGAGAGGAGACAGACGGACAGAGAGGAGAGGAATGGAGAGGAGACAGACAGAAGGAAAGACAGAGGGGAAAGACAGACAGAGGAGAAAGACAGACAGAGGAGAAAGACAGACAGAGGAGAAAGACAGACAGAGGAGAAAGACAGACAGAGGAGAAAGACAGACAGAGGGGAAAGACAGACAGAGGGGAAAGACAGACAGAGGAGAAAGACAGACAGAGGAGAAAGACAGACAGAGTAGACATACAGAGGAGAATACGACAGATAGACAGACAGAGGAGAAAGACAGACAGAGGAGAAATACAGACATAGGAAAAGACACAGAGGGGAAAGACAGACACAGGGGAGACAGACAGAGGAGAGACAGACAGAGGAGACAGACAGAGGAGAAAGACAGACAGAGGAGAAAGACAGACAGGGGAGAAAGACAGAGGAGAAAGACAGACAGAGGAGAAAGACAGACAGAGGAGAAAGACAGACAGAGGAGAAAGACAGACAGAGGAGAAAGACAGACAGAGGGGAAAGACAGACAGAGGGGAAAGACAGACAGAGGAGAAAGACAGACAGAGGAGAAAGACAGACAGGGAGACATACAGAGGAGAAAGACAGACAGAGGAGACAGACAGAGGAGAAGAAGACAGACAGAGGGAGAAATACAGACATAGGAGAAAGACAGACAGAGGGGAAAGACAGACACAGGGGAGACAGACAGAGGGAGAGACAGACAGAGGAGACAGACAGAGGAGCAAGACAGACAGAGGAGAAAGACAGACAGGGGAGAAAGACAGAGGAGAAAGACAGAGGAGAAAGACAGGACACAGGGGAGACAGACAGAGGAGAGACAGACAGAGGAGAAAGACAGACACAGGGGAGACAGACAGAGGAGAGACAGACAGAGGAGAAAGACAGACACAGGGGAGACAGACAGAGGAAGAGACAGACAGAGGAGAACGACAGAGGAGAAAGACAGAGGAGAAAGACAGAGGAGAGAGACAGACAGAGGAGACAGACAGAGGAGACAGACAGAGGAGACAGACAGACCACAGGGGAGACAGACAGAGGGAAGACAGACAGAGGAGAAAGACAGAGGAGAAAGACAGACAGAGGAGACAGACAGAGGAGAAAGACAGAGGAGAAAGACAGACAGAGGGGAGACAGACAGACAGAGGAGAAATAAAGAGGGAAAGACAGAGGGAAAGACAGACAGAGGAGAAAGACAGACAGAAAGACAGACAGAGGAGAAAGACAGACAGAGGGGAGACAGACAGACAGAGGAGAAAGACAGAGGGAACGACAGAGGAGAAAGACAGACAGAGGGGAGACAGACAGAGGAGAAAGACAGACACAGGGGAGACAGACAGAGGAGAGACAGACAGAGGAGTCAGACAGACACAGGGGAGGCAGACAGAGGAGAAAGACAGACACAGGGGAGACAGACAGAGGAGAGACAGACAGAGGAGACAGACAGAGGAGAAAGACAGACAGAGGAGAAAGACAGACAGGGGAGAAAGACAGAGGAGAAAGACAGACACATGGGAGACAGACAGAGGAGAGACAGACAGAGGAGAAAGACAGACACAGGGGAGACAGACAAAGGAGAGACAGACAGAGGAGAAAGACAGACACAGGGGAGACAGACAGAGGAGAGACAGACAGAGGAGACAGACAGAGGAGAGAGACAG
>NC_034179.2:3922236-3937236 GCF_002021735.2 Oncorhynchus kisutch | reverse complement strand
GGGGACCCCCTGCCACTCTTCTCCCTGTTGAGACTGGTTCATAAGGGCATGCTGGATGGCACTCTGCACCAGGAGCTCTGCATGGTACTCCAGCTCCTCCTCCTCCGGATCCCGACCCAGGCGCCGCTCCCCGAGGGATCTGAGGGTGTCTTCCTCCATCTTGCCATTGACGGGCGTGGTGGCCTGGGGGGTGGAGGGGAAGGAGTACTCCCCCAGAGACGTCTCCCCCAGATAGGCCGACATGGTCTCATTTGACACATCGCTGTCGGAGATGTTGTCCATGCTGAAGTCGTTGGACAGGGTCTCCAGAACAGTAGTATCCTGGGAACGCAGGGAGAGCTCGTCCAGTCCAGAGTCACACTCCTCTGGGTGGCAGGACAGGGAGGCGCTGGGGGAGTGGAAGGATTGGGAGGAGGAACGATGCTGCAGGGATGAGGAAAACGGCTCAGAGTCTCCCTCATCTTTCAGGATGGTCATGACGGCCCGGGCGCTGGTGAAGTCTCCATCATCTTCTCTGTTGTTCATCGTGGCCTCCTTGGGGCCACTGTTCCTGGGTTCTTCCTGTCCCAAGGTAGTAGTAGGGGACTGGGCCTCTCCCTGGATGCAGTAGATCCCATCTGTCCTGACTGTAGTTGTGGGTGTGGTGATGTCGTTGGCCTCTAGTGGCGAGCCCAGGCAACTACTGTAGCCTACTGTGGCGGAGCTGGAGGATCTATCCACATGGGTGACGCTGTCTGGCGCTCTGGAGAAGGGCTTGGCCGAGTAGAGCTGAGGTGCCACGCCTCTCTTCGGGGCTGTGACCTGTGACCTCTCGGCCTGCTGCCTGGTGTGTTCTATCTGGAGGAACTGCTTCCTGTCTATCTGCTCCACCAGGATGTCCTCCTTGGTGCTCTGGAGAACCTCTGCCGGGTCCCGGTTGGACTCAGGGTCAAAGCCGGGCTCAAAGGTCATGGAGTACTGGGCGTACGTCTGGGACGACCCCCAGTTGTACTCTGACCTCCGCTGCTGCTTCCTCTCCTCGTACTTCCTGTGTGACTCAAGTTTGTCTGGCTCCAGCTCCTCCTCCAGGCTTTTCTCCTGAGGAGGGTTCCACCATTTTGTGCCCATGCCAGGGTTCTTCTTCACGGCCTGGCCTCGGATCAGCTCCAGCCGCTCCCTCTCCAGCTCTGCCACCTCCTCCGACGGACGCACCTTCTTCACACGCACCTCCTTCTCACACGGGTCGAACAGCTTGGAAGGCTTCTTCTCCTCCTGGAATGCCCTCAGCTCGAAACGTGCCTCCTTCTTGATGGTCATCACAGTGGGGGATGTTGTCTCTCCTCCCTGGTTCCTGTAGTTCTCATGCTCTCCCAATGGTCCAGAGTGGCCATCGGGTTTGGAGTTACTGGTGTTATTGACTTCCTGGTGGTCTATGAAGGTGGTTTGCTTCCTGCCCTCTACTGTGACCTCATGGTTGGTCTGTGGGGATTGTGTGTCTGTGTTGGAGATGTGGACGGACGGCCCAGTTCCGTCAATACCGACATCCCTGGGGTCTCTCTCAGGTTTCTCTGTCCCGTTAGAGGGCAATGGCATGGTGTCAACCTCTGGGTCGCAGCAGTTAGCCTCCAACACCTCATCCAGGTATGCTATCTCCTGGGCCACCTCTGTGTCCAGGGGCTGAGTCTGGTGTTTCTTGCCCAGGCTGTTGAGCCCTTGGCTGGGGTAGCAGGTCTCAGGGTGGGCCTCCACCTCCATAGGTCTGGTGGAAGTACTGCTGTCTCCTCCGCCCGCTGAGATCACACTGACAGAGTCAAGAAAACTTACGCTCTTTCTCTCCGTTCTGTCTCTCTTCAGATCATCACTGGCATCCTCTGATACCTTGGAGGATTTCTGGAAGAGAGAACATTTTAGTGTTATATTACTATTATTCTGTTGCGTCAATGCATGTACCCTATTCCCTATATAGTGCACTACTTTAGACCAGAGCCCTATGGAACCCTATTCCCTATATAGTGCACTACTTTAGACCAGAGCCCTATGGAACCCTATTCCCTATATAGTGCACTACTTTAGACCAGGGCCCTATGGAACCCTATTCCCTATATAGTGCACTACTTTAGACCAGAGCCCTATGGAACCCTATTCCCTATATAGTGCACTACTTTAGACCAGAGCCCTATGGAACCCTATTCCCTATGTAGTGCACTACTTTAGACCAGAGCCCTATGGAACCCTATTCCCTATATAGTGCACTACTTTAGACCAGAGCCCTATGGAACCCTATTCCCTATGTAGTGCACTACTTTAGACCAGAGCCCTATGGAACCCTATTCCCTATATAGTGCACTACTTTAGACCAGAGCCCTATAGAACCCTGTTCCCTATATAGTGCACTACTTTAGACCAGAGCCTATGGAACCCTATTCCCTATATAGTACACTACTTTAGACCAGAGCCCTATAGAACCCTGTTCCCTATATAGTGCACTACTTTAGACCAGAGCCCTATAGAACCCTAATCCCTATATAGTGCACTACTTTAGACCAGAGCCCTATAGAACCCTGTTCCCTATATAGTGCACTACTTTAGACCAGAGCCCTATAGAACCCTAATCCCTATATAGTGCACTACTTTAGACCAGAGCCCTATAGAACCCTATTCCCTATATAGTGCACTACTTTAGACAAGAGCCCTATGGAACCCTATTCCCTATGTAGTGCACTACTTTAGACAAGAGCCCTATGGAACCCTATTCCCTATATAGTGCACTACTTTAGGCCAGAGTCCTATAGAACCCTATTCCCTATATAGTGCACTACTTTAGACCAGAACCCTATGGAACCCTATTCCCTATATAGTGCACTACTTTAGACCAGAGCCCTATGGAACCCTATTCCCTATATATTGCACTACTTTAGACCAGAGCCCTATGGAACCCTATTCCCTATATATTGCACTACTTTAGACCAGAGCCCTATGGAACCCTATTCCCTATATAGTGCACTACTTTAGACCAGAGCCCTATAGAACCCTGTTCCCTATATAGTGCACTACTTTAGACCAGAGCCTATGGAACCCTATTCCCTATATAGTACACTACTTTAGACCAGAGCCCTATAGAACCCTATTCCCTATATAGTGCACTACTTTAAACAAGAGCCCTATGGAACCCTATTCCCTATATAGTGCACTACTTTAGACCAGAGCCCTATAGAACCCTGTTCCCTATATAGTGCACTACTTTAGACCAGAGCCTATGGAACCCTATTCCCTATATAGTACACTACTTTAGACCAGAGCCCTATAGAACCCTGTTCCCTATATAGTGCACTACTTTAGACCAGAGCCCTATAGAACCCTATTCCCTATATAGTGCACTACTTTAGACCAGAGCCCTATAGAACCCTATTCCCTATATAGTGCACTACTTTAAACAAGAGTCCTATGGAACCCTATTCCCTATATAGTGCACTACTTTAGACCAGAGCCCTATGGAACCCAATTCCCTATATATTGCACTACTTTAGACCAGAGCCCTATGGAACCCTATTCCCTATATATTCCACTACTTTAGACCAGAGCCCTATGGAACCCTATTTCCTGTATAGTGCACTACTTCAGACCAGAGCCCTATGGAACCCTATTCCCTATGTAGTGCACTACTTTAGACAAGAGCCCTATGGAACCCTATTCCCTATATAGTGCACTACTTTAGGCCAGAGTCCTATAGAACCCTATTCCCTATATAGTGCAGTACTTTAGACCAGAGCCCTATGGAACCCTATTCCCTATATAGTCCACTACTTTAGACCAGAGCCCTATGGAACCCTTTTCCCTGTATAGTGCACTACTTCAGACCAGAGCCCTATGGAACCATATTCCCTATATAGTGCACTACTTTTGACCAGATCCCTACCAGATCAATGTGGAGCTATATACAGGAAGTACCAGATTAATGTGGAGCTATATACAGGAAGTACCAGATCAATGTGGAGTTATATACAGGAAGTACCAGTACCAGATCAATATGGAGCTATGTACAGGAAGTACCAGATCAATGTGGATCTATATACAGGAAGTACCAGATCAATGTGGAGCTATATACAGGAAGTACCAGATCAATGTGGAGCTATATACAGGGAGGACCAGTACCAGATCAATGTAGAGCTATATACAGGAAGTACCAGTACCAGATCAATGTGGAGCTATATACAGGAAGTACCAGTACCAGATCAATGTGGCGCTATATACAGGGAGTACCAGTACCAGATCAATGTGGAGCTATATACAGGAAGTACCAGTACCAGATCAATGTGCCGAGTGTAGGAGGTATTTGAGGTAGATATGTACATGAAGGCAAGAGGAAGTGACTGGTGTCAGGATAGATAATAAAAACCCATTTCATGAAGCTCCCAACGAACAGTTGCTCTGCCTTCCAGAGGCAGTTTGGAACTCGGTAGTGAGTGTTGAATCCGAGGACAAACTATTTTTATGCGCTATGCACTCCAGCACTTGATGGTTCTGTGAGCTTGTGTGGCCTACCACTCTGTGGCTGAGCCGTTGTTGCTCCCAGATGTTTCCACTTCACAATAACAGCACTTACTGGTTGACCGTGGCAGTTCTAGCAGGGCAGAAATTTGACGAACTGACTTGTTGGAAAGGTGGCATCCTATGACGGTACCGCGTTGAAAGTCACTGAGGTCGTCAGTAAGGCCATTCTACTGCCAATGTGTGTCTATGGAGATTGCATGGCTGTGTGCTCGATTTTATACACCTGTCAGCAACGGGTTGTGGCTGAAAAAGTCAAATCCACTCATTTAAAGGGGTGTCCACATACTTTTGTGTAGCACATACGTATATATACACAGTGTAGCTACAACCATAATCCTGTGCGGGAAAGAAAGTTAACAAAATGGCAGCCAACAGAGATAACTGAGGGCTGCCCTGATTCCAGATCTGATTTCTCACCAGGAGAGGAGTCCCCAGTACAGTGCATTACAGAGGGACAAGAGTGAGATGAATAATTAACTAATCATTGATTAAAGAGGTTATCTGGAGGGTCTCTAAAGATACGTTTTTGAAGAGTTCTGCTTAATGAGGAGTTTCCTCTCCCCAAGCATCTTGTTACTTCCTGCTCCACTATTTCACTATTACTACCTCTACTGCCTCTACCTCTACTACCTCTACTGCCTCTACCTCTACTCCATCTACTGCCCTACCACCTCTACTACCTCTACTGCCTCTACCTCTACTACCTCTACTGCCTCTACCTCTACTGCCCTACCACCTCTACTACCTCTACTGCCTCTACTACCTCTACTACCTCTACCTCTACTCCATCTACTGCCCTACCACCTCTACTACCTCTACTGCCTCTACCTCTACTACCTCTACCTCTACTCCATCTACTGCCCTACCACCTCTACTACCTCTACTGCCTCTACCTCTACTACCTCTACTGCCTCTACCTCTACTCCATCTACTGCCCTACCACCTCTACTACCTCTACTACCTCTACTGCCTCTACTACCTCTACCAGCTCTACCTCTACTGCCTCTACCTCTACCTCTACTGCCTCTACCTCTACTACCTCTGCTACCTCTACTCTCTCTACCTCTACTGCCTCTACCTCTACTACCTCTACTCCCTCTACCACCTCTACTACCTCTATCACCTCTACTACCTCTACCCCCTCTACCCCCTCTTACAGTGCATTACAGAGGGACAAGAGTGAGATGAATAATTAACTGATGAGTCATTGATTAAAGAGGTTATCTGGAGGGTCTCTAAAGATACGTTTTTGAAGAGTTCTGCTTAATGAGGAGTTTCCTCTCCCCAAGCATCTTGTTACTTCCTGCTCCACTATTTCACTATTACTACCTCTACTGCCTCTACCTCTAGTACCTCTACTACCTCTACTGCCTCTACCTCTGCTACCTCTACTGCCTCTACCTCTACTACCTCTACTGCCTCTACCTCTACTACCTCTACCAGCTCTACCTCTACTGCCTCTACCTCTACTACCTCTACTGCCTCTACTACCTCTACCTCTACTCCATCTACTGCCCAACCACCTCTACTACCTCTATTGCCTCTACCTCTACTACCTCTACCTCTACTCCATCTACTACCCTACCACCTCTACTACCTCTACTGCCTCTTCTACCTCTACCAGCTCTACCTCTACTGCCTCTACCTCTACTACCTCTACTACTTCTACTGCCTCTACCTCTACTCCATCTACTGCCCTACCACCTCTACTACCTCTACTGCCTCTACCTCTACTACCTCTACCTCTACTCCATCTACTGCCCTACCACCTCTACTACCTCTACCAGCTCTACCTCTACCT
Source organism: Oncorhynchus kisutch (assembly GCF_002021735.2). Lineage (NCBI taxonomy): Eukaryota > Metazoa > Chordata > Actinopteri > Salmoniformes > Salmonidae > Oncorhynchus > Oncorhynchus kisutch. The sequence goes on along the minus strand of NC_034179.2, from coordinate 3,930,905 downwards.
CTACTACCTCTACTACCTCTACCTCTACCTCTACTCCATCTACTGCCCTACCACCTCTACTACCTCTACTGCCTCTACTACCTCTACCAGCTCTACCTCTACCTCTACTACCTCTACCTCTACTACCTCTACTGCCTCTACCTCTACTACCTCTACTGCCCTACCACCTCTACTACCTCTACTACCTCTACTACCTCTACCTCTACTACCTCTACTGCCTCTACCTCTACTACCTCTACCTCTACTCCATCTACTGCCCTACCACCTCTACTACCTCTACCACCTCTACTGCCTCTACTACCTCTACCAGCTCTACCTCTACTGCCTCTACCTCTACTACCTCTACCTCTACTGCCTCTACCTCTACTACCTCTGCTACCTCTACTCTCTCTCTCTCTCTAGTCATTGATTAAAGAGGTTATCTGGAGGGTCTCTAAATATACGTTTTTGAAGAGTTCTGCTTAATGAGGAGTTTCCTCTCCCCAAGCATCTTGTTACTTCCTGCTCCACTATTTCACTATTACTACCTCTACTGCCTCTACCTCTACTACCTCTACTACCTCTACTGCCTCTACTACCTCTACTACCTCTACTGCCCTACCACCTCTACTGCCTCTACCTCTACTGCCTCTACTGCCTCTACCTCTACTACCTCTACTGCCTCTACCTCTACTACCTCTACCAACTCTACCTCTACTGCCTCTACCTCTACTACCTCTACTGCCTCTATTACCTCTACCTCTACTCCATCTACTGCCCTACCACCTCTACTACCTCTATTGCCTCTACCTCTACTACCTCTACCTCTACTCCATCTACTGCCCTACCACCTCTACTACCTCTACTGCCTCTACTACCTCTACCAGCTCTACCTCTACTGCCTCTACCTCTACTACCTCTACTACCTCTACTGCCTCTACCTCTACTACCTCTACCCCCTCTACTACCTCTACCCCTTCTACTACCTCTATCACCTCTACTACCTCTACCCCCTCTAACCCCTCTACTACCTCTACTACCTTTACTACCGCTACTACCTCTACTACCTTTACCCCCTCTACTACCTCTACCGCTACTACCTCTACTCCTTCTACCTCTACTCACTCTACCTCTACTACCTCTACTCCTTCTACCTCTACTCCCTTTACCTCTACTACCTCTACTCCTTCTACCTCTACTCCCTCTACCTCTACTACCTCTCCTCCCCCCACCTCCTCCAACCCCTCTCTGTCCTTTAATGTCCTCTAAGCCAGACTCCGCCACATCTTTCTAGGCTAACTCTCTCTCTCTGCGACATTGAGAGGTGGTGTGGGTCTTGGTGCAGTGCATAGACGGTGCAGTGCCTCTGCAGAGTGTAGTGATCTCTTTCTGCCACACTGTGGCGCCATTGTGCCGGGTTCAACGGGATTCATGACTCTGGGACCATTGAATTACAATGTTAATTCTAATGATTCAAAATGATATGCAGATGACAATATAATAGTTGGGTCTTCCAAACATTTTAGTCTGTTGGAATGCGTACCCTGGGGGAACCCTGGGGGAATGGAACAAATTCAGGAAGAAAAGCTGAGCAAAGAGACGTATTCAATCCACCAACACTAAGCATGAGATCGTAACATAGAAACATCTCTATTTGTAATATTTTGATCACGAACAACATTTATTAGACGTATAGGTAGAGACATCTGGAATTGCCATAGTAACGACTGACGCAAATACGGCATTGGCAGGAATCTGACATTTTTTGGGGGCACAGAGACTGATAGTGGATGCTGCCAACCAGGAGGATCAGAGACTGATAGTGGATGCTGCCAGCCAGGAGGTACAGAGACTGATAGTGGATGCTGCCAACCAGGAGGCACAGAGACTGATAGTGGATGCTGCCAACCAGGAGGCACAGAGACTGATAGTGGATGCTGCCAACCAGGAGGATCAGAGACTGATAGTGGATGCTGCCAACCAGGAGGCACAGAGACTGATAGTGGATGCTGCCAACCAGGAGGATCAGAGACTGATAGTGGATGCTGCCAACCAGGAGGATCAGAGACTGATAGTGGATGCTGCCAACCAGGAGGATCAGAGACTGATAGTGGATGCTGCCAACCAGGAGGCACAGAGACTGATAGTGGATGCTGCCAGCCAGGAGGATCAGAGACTGATAGTGGATGCTGCCAGCCAGGAGGATCAGAGACTGATAGTGGATGCTGCCAACCAGGAGGCACAGAGACTGATAGTGGATGCTGCCAACCAGGAGGATCAGAGACTGATAGTGGATGCTGCCAACCAGGAGGATCAGAGACTGATAGTGGATGCTGCCAACCAGGAGGCACAGAGACTGATAGTGGATGCTGCCAACCAGGAGGATCAGAGACTGATAGTGGATGCTGCCAACCAGGAGGCACAGAGACTGATAGTGGATGCTGCCAACCAGGAGGCACAGAGACTGATAGTGGATGCTGCCAACCAGGAGGCACAGAGACTGATAGTGGATGCTGCCAACCAGGAGGCACAGAGACTGATAGTGAGGGAGACAGAGGGAGAGACACAGACAGGGAGACAGAGAAGAGACAAACAGAGACAGACACAGAGGAGACAGACAGAGAGGCAGACAGGGAGACAGAGAGAGAGAGAGACAGACAGACAGACAGACAGACAGACAGACAGACAGACAGACAGACAGACAGACAGATAGACAGGCAGACAGACAGACAGGCAGACAGGGAGACAGAGAGAGAGGCAGACAGGGAGACAGACAGACAGACAGACAGACAGATCATCGTTATGGGAGCCTGACAGACAGACAGACAGACAAACAAACAAACAGAGAGGCAGACAGGGAGACAGAGAGAGAGGCAGACAGGGAGACAGAGAGAGAGGCAGACAGGGAGACAGAGAGAGAGGCAGACAGGGAGACAGAGAGAGAGGCAGACAAACAAACAGAGAGGAGACAGACAGACAGACAGACAGACAGACAGACAGACAGACAGACAGACAGACAGACAGACAGACAGACAGACAGACAGACAGACAGACAGACAGACAGACAGACAGACAAAGAGGAGACAGACAGACAGACAGAAAGACAGAAAGACAGACAGAGAGGAGACAGACAGACAGACAGACAGACAGACAGACAGACAGACAGACAGACAGACAGACAGACAGACAGACAGACAGATCATCGTTATGGGAGCCTGACAGACAGACAGACAGACAGACAGACAGACAGACAGACAGACAGACACACACACACACACACACACACACACACACACACACACACACACACACACACACACACACACACACACACACACACACACACTATGAATAATATAGTATACAGAGCCAGGTCTGTTGTAAATCAAATAAACAGACAGAGAGAAGTGTGACTGAGGGCCCTGGGCTGCTCTCTCTCTGAGACACTGAGGGACATTGTGTCACGCATTATATACTCCTACTGCCACACTCTGTATGTATCCCAAAATGCACCCTAATCCCTATGTATGTTTCCATAGGGCTCTGGTAACAAGAAGTGCACTATATAGGGGAAAGTGCCATTTTGCACACTCTGTCAATAAAGGGGAAGAAAGACACCGAAGAGCGCCTCAGTCGACCTCTAACCTCTGACATCCCTGTCACTGACCAATCAGCCAACAGACACCACTCAACACACATCATACAGTCTCCGTCTTTCCCTCGCTCTCCTCCTCCCACTTGCACGTGACATATGACCTACCTGGTTAAATAAAGGTGAAATAAATCAGATAAATATTCGAATATAAATGTCACAACATTCTTATTTACGTATCCCACTATTGGGCTATTGTTTAGGAACATCCACCTGTGTCAGCCTAATTAAAGCTACAGAAGTGTCAGTATTCAACCTTAATGGGTTTACGGTTGTCATGGTTCCCTAGCAGCAACGTAAGAACAGAGGTCCTGTACATTTTGTAAACATTTTTTTGTAATTAATTAATTTTAATGTTACCAACAATTTATTTGTTTTAAGAACGAAACAATTCATATAGCTAATTAATATAATCAGAATCAACCACAGGAAGCAGCCAAGTCGTTTGTTTGTTTTAGCTAGCTGGCTAACGTTAGCTGGCTAGCTGTTTTGATCTGAATGCCAGCCATAGTCCGGAGGTTGAGGATGGAGAGAAGCCGAAAGATGATGAGGATCACAGGGACGACAAAGTTACAAGGCTGCTTTTGAATTAGTATTGAAATGTGATGTGCTTTCTGGTGTCACGAAACTGCCACAGCTTAATCCAAGTGGGTGCTTCATTTTGGTAGTAGTGAAGGAGTAGCTATGGATTCTAGTGAAGGAGTAGCTATGGGCTCTAGTGAAGGAGTAGCTATGGACTCTAGTGAAGGAGTAGCTATGGACTCTAGTGAAGGAGTAGCTATGGACTCTAGTGAAGGAGTAGCTATGGACTCTAGTGAAGGAGTAGCTATGGGCTCTAGTGAAGGAGTAGCTATGGACTCTAGTGAAGGAGTAGCTATGGCCAATAGGGAAGTAGCTATGGACAATAGGGAAGGAGTAGCTATGGGCTCTAGTGAAGGAGTAGCTATGGACTCTAGTGAAGGAGTAGCTATGGACTCTAGTGAAGGAGTAGCTATGGGTTCTAGTGAAGGAGTAGCTATGGACTCCATGGACTCTAGTGAAGGAGTAGCTATGGACAATAGGGAAGGAGTAGCTATGGACTCTAGTGAAGGAGGAGCTATGGACTCTAGTGAAGGAGTAGCTATGGACTCTAGTGAAGGAGTAGCTATGGACTCTAGTGAAGGAGGAGCTATGGACTCCATGGACTCTAGTGAAAGAGTAGCTATGGACTCCATGGACTCTAGTGAAGGAGTAGCTATGGACTCCATGGACTCTACTGAAGGAGTAGCTAGGGACTCCATGGACTCTAGTGAAGGAGTAGCTATGGACTCCCATGGACTCTACTGAAGGAGTAGCTAGGGACTCCATGGACTCTAGTGAAGGAGTAGCTATGGACTCCCATGGACTCTACTGAAGGAGTAGCTAGGGACTCTATGGACTCTAGTGAAGGAGTAGCTATGGACTCTAGTGAAGGAGTAGCTATGGACTCTAGTGAAGGAGTAGCTATGGACTCCATGGACTCTAGTGAAGGAGTAGCCACTCTAGTGGCTTAGCTCAGGCTTCCTCTGATTGAGTTATACTTTAGAAAAGCCAGAGACAGCGAGCCACCTTGATGAGACCGTGCCTCCTGCCTGCCTCCGGACTCCCTGGTTGACCACCTCCCTCCGATGATCACTCAAGCCATGAACTTTCTACTGACTGTCCGTCTCATGATGTCGTGGTGTTGTTTCCCACCCCCCAAAAAAGATGTGTTTTGAGATTCTTTGTAAAACCCTATATAAATGGAATAAATTATTATCATTATTAACATGTGATAACAATGCAACAGAACAGATTAATCTGAATGACATTTACTCTCAAGGGTGACCAAAAATAACTATCTAACAGGTACGCCCCTACTAAGAGCTGCCTCCAGCCTTGTGATCTGACCCGCTGGAGTCTCAACCTGCAACCCAGCAGTTGGTTCATGCCTGCAACCCAGCAGTTGGTTCATCAATCAACTCAGCAGTTGGTTCATCAAACAACTCAGCAGTTGGTTCATCAAACAACTCAGCAGTTGGTTCATCAAACAACTCAGCAGTTGGTTCATCAATCAACTCAGCAGTTGATTCATCAATCAACTCAGCAGTTGGTTCATCAATCAACTCAGCAGTTGGTTTATCAAACAACTCAGCATTTATTAGAGTGTAGTTTACCAGCTCAATAGCAGATCAGCTCAATACTTTAACTCACACAATATTCACGCTGCCTACCTTATATTACATTCTTCAATTTCTCAGGATTCAACATTTCATCCCTATATTTCCCTCTCTCTATCTCCTCGCTATCTCCTCTCTCTACCCCTCTCTCTATCTCCTCTCTCTATCTCCCCTCTCTATCTCCTCTCTCTACCCCTCTCTATCTCCTCTCTCTATCTCCTCTCTCTACCCCTCTCTCTATCTCCCCTCTCTATCTCCTCTCTCTACCCCCCTCTCTACCCCCCTCTCTATCTCCTCTCTCTACCCCCCTCTCTACCCCCCTCTCTATCTCCCCTCTCTATCTCCTCTCTCTACCCCCCTCTCTATCTCCTCTCTCTACCCCCCTCTCTATCTCCTCTCTCTACCCCCCTCTCTCTATCTCCTCTCTCTATCTCCTCTCTCTATCTCCTCTCTCTATCTCCTCTCTACCTCTCTCTATCTCCTCTCTCTATCTCCTCTCTCTACCCCTCTCTCTATCTCCTCTCTCTACCCCCCTCTCTATCTCCTCTCTATCTCCTCTCTCTATCTCCTCCCTATCTCCTCTCTCTATCTCCTCTCTCTATCTCCTCTCTCTATCTCCTCTCTCTACCCCTCTCTCTATCTCCTCTCTATCTCCTCTCTCTACCCCCCTCTCTACCCCCCTCTCTATCTCCTCTCTCTACCCCCCTCTCTATCTCCTCTCTCCATCCCTCTCTCTATCTCCTCTCTCTATCTCCTCTCTACCCCTCTCTCTATCTCCTCTCTCTACCCCCTCTCTATCTCCTCTCTCTACCCCTCTCTCTATCTCCTCTCTCTACCCCCTCTCTATCTCCTCTCTCTACCCCTCTCTCTACCCCTCTCTCTATCTCCTCTCTCTACCCCCTCTCTATCTCCTCTCTCTACCCCTCTCTCTATCTCCTCTCTCTATCTCCTCTCTACCCCCCTCTCTATCTCCTCTCTCTACCCCTCTCTCTATCTCCTCTCTCTACCCCCTCTCTATCTCCTCTCTCTACCCCCCCTCTCTACCCCCCTCTCTATCTCCTCTCTATCTCCTCTCTCTACCCCTCTCTCTATCTCCTCTCTCCATCCCTCTCTCTATCTCCTCTCTCTATCTCCTCTCTACCCCTCTCTCTATCTCCTCTCTCTACCCCCCTCTCTATCTCCTCTCTCTACCCCTCTCTCTATCTCCTCTCTCTACCAGCTCTCTATCTCCTCTCTCTACCCCTCTCTCTACCCCTCTCTCTATCTCCTCTCTCTACCCCCCTCTCTATCTCCTCTCTCTACCCCTCTCTCTATCTCCTCTCTCTATCTCCTCTCTACCCCCTCTCTATCTCCTCTCTCTACACCCCTCTCTATCTCCTCTCTCCACCCCCCTCTCTACCCTTCTCTCTACCCCTCTCTCTACCCCCCCTCTCTATCTCCTCTCTCTACACCCCTCTCTACCCCTCTCTCTATCTCCTCTCTCAACCTCCCTCTCTTCCCTCTCTACCTCCCTCTCTGCCCTCTCTACCTCCCCATCTCCCACCCTCTCTTCCCTCTCTTCCCTCTCTACCACCCTCTCTTCCTCACTCTACCTCCCTCTCTACCACCCTCTCTTCCTCACTCTACCTCCCTCTCTACCACCCTCTCTTCCTCACTCTACCTCCCTCTCTACCACCCTCTCTTCTCTCTACCTCCCTCTCTACCACCCTCTCTTCTCTCTTCCCTCTCTACCACCCTCTCTTCTCTCTCTTCCCTCTCTACCACCCTCTCTTCTCTCTCTTCCCTCTCTACCACCCTCCCTTCTCTCTCTTCCCTCTACACCCTCCCTTCTCTCTCTTCCCTCTCTACCACACTCTCTTCTCTCTCTTCCCTCTCTACCACCCTCTCTTCTCTCTCTTCCCTCTCTTCCCTCTCTACCACCCTCTCTTCTCTCTCTTCCCTCTCTACCACCCTCTCTTCTCTCTCTTCCCTCTCTACCTCCCTCTCAACCTCCCTCTCTACCACCCTCTCTTCTCTCTCTTCCCTCTCTACCTCCCTCTCTTGCCCATCTACCACCCTCTCTTCTCTCTCTTCCCTCTCTACCTCCCTCTCAACCTCCCTCTCTACCACCCTCTCTTCTCTCTCTTCCCTCTCTACCTCCCTCTCTCTATATATCTATATCTCAATGAGTCTGTTCCGTCCTCTCTGATGTGTGAGTGTTTGCGTGTGTGATGTGTGGACCCTGTCTACTCTGATGTTCTGTGTCCCTGAATGCCTCGCCACTGTCTTCCAGCCTGAGTTGATAATGACATCAACAGTCATGTGAAACCAGCTGACGATGGAACAGTGCACAGTCACTAGAACACATGTCTCATACCAACTCTACAACACATACCAGCAACACACACTGTTACAGCAACGCACACTGTTATAGCAACACACACCAGCAACACACACTGTTACAGCAACGCACACTGTTACAGCAACACACACTGTTACAGCAACACACACTGTTACAGCAACACACACCAGCAACACACACCAGCAACACACACTGTTACAGCAACACACACCAGCAACACACACTGTTACAGCAACGCACACTGTTACAGCAACACACACCAGCAACACACACCAGCAACACACACTGTTACAGCAACACACACCAGCAACACACACTGTTACAGCAACACACACTGTTACAGCAACACACACCAGCAACACACACTGTTACAGCAACACACACCAGTAACACCCACTGTTACAGCAACGCACACCAGCAACACACACTGTTACAGCAACACACACCAGCAACACACACTGTTACAGCAACACACACCAGCAACACACACCAGCAACACACACCAGCAACACACACTGTT